>NC_133963.1:2425170-2548234 GCF_031877795.1 Strix aluco
GTGCTGTGCTCAGAGACCTCTAGGGAAGTGCAACAGGTCTGTCTTGGAAGTGCCAGTAGAGGATTAAAAAGTACTGAAGACTTTATTCTTTGTTTTCTGGGTAGGTTTTAGCTATGGACACATCTGTTCTTGTCCAGGATCAGTCGTTTGGCCAGAAATCAGCAACAACATCCTCACTACTTAGTCACACTAAAATGCCCATCTCAAGGAAAAGAGTTACTGCCCCATGGGACAGGAGCTTAGAAGATGTGATCGAAGATGACAATGACGGGGAGGAACAGCATATGTCAGGAGAAGAAGCAGTGCAGAAATACCTAGAAAATACAGTTCTTATTGGGAAAAAAGAGTACATGGTATGTGCCAGGGCTGTGTTAAGAATTAGCGTAGCATGGAGTCTTGAAGCAAGGTATTATTCTGGTTTTCCCCATCTCCCACCTTTTTCTTTTTTTTTTTTTTTTTTCTGATCACCCTTATTCTATCTAAATCCAGCATTAAGAACTAAAAGTGGGATTACTCATGGTGTGGTGCCTGTTGTGGGCAAACTCTATAATGTGTCTAAATACAGACTAAGCAGTAAGAATTGCAGATTGGGCTTTCTCTCCCTTTGGGAGCCCATGGTCAATGCACAGCAAGTATTACCTGCTTTTAGCAATACAGACTGTTCCTCTGTATTCTCTGCACAAGGAAACGCTGAAAACTGTTCCTTAAGCAAATGTAGTCGCTTCTAGGGAAGACGAGGAGGGAACGGAGGACTAGAAACTGGTTTGTGGAGGTTTCATTAATATTGCCCCCAAAATGAGCCTCTGGAAAACAAGAGCCAAATCCTGCGGAGCTTAAGCCTGTTTAAGACAACTTCAACAATTCTGGTCATCAAATGGATGTTCTTTACAAATGCCTGCTCTGTGCAAACTTATAAACTGCTGCGTTAGGACCAAAGAGATCTTCTGAGCTCCTCACAAATCTTCCTGTTTATGAATCAGCTAATGAAAGGAGTGGAAGGGCTTTTGTCAGGTGGACGAGTAAAGTGGTGTTGTAGTGTTTGAGGAATGAGGAAAATCTCACTTCTGGGAAACCATTTCTTTATGAAAAACTTAATACCAATGGTAATTCCAGATGCTGCTGAGTCTCACAGAAGAGTTGAAGAACAAACTTCTTGCTGAAAAGAAGAAGAAGTTACTGCTGGAGCTACAAATTCGTGCAGAGGTGACGCAGGAATTTGCCCAATATTTTGCTGAGCAGGAAATATATTTCAAGTAAGTTAGCTTTGAGTGGTTTTTAATGTTACTGATTAAAAAAAAAGAAATTCAATTCACTTATTTGTTAAACCTGTCCCTTGGCTATAAGAGACCACACTCTCCTGCCAGACTTCCTGCCTCTGGTAATAGATCAGTTTGTGTTTGGACTATGAGTTCAGGAAAAATACTGTGTAGGAAAGGCTTTGATCTGGGGGGGATGGAGGGGGGTGTGTGTAATCTGTCAGCAGTGTTCCTGCAGAGCTCTCCCTAACGGAAGAGCTTTGATAGGATGTCTGTAGAAAGAGTGACACTTGCAAATCCTTTGGTTCCTGCAGCCTTAGTGGTACTTGGATGGGTGTTCTGGCTCCAGAGGCTTAGAAACAATGCTTGTAGTTAAGTGTCAGCCATAACCTGTGTGTATATGTCTCCCCCTCATTCTTCAGGAGTGTGTGTGCGGGAAATACACTTCTGCTTTGGTGTAGCAACACCATTTGTGTATTGTTCTCTTGTGCCAGAATAAAGAAAAACCCATCTTTGTTTATAGCAGCTGTACTAATAACTTCTTAGCAGCTCCTGCTAGCTAGCTTGTATCTGACTTGTTGCCCTACTCTAGTGAGTGCCTTTCTTACGAACGAGAACGGCTTGAAGAAGATGCTGACACGCGCCTGGAGATCTTCAGGGAACTTGTAGATGGTTATCTTGGAGACGTGGAGGAAGAAAATAAACTAAAGGATCAGCCTTGCAGCGAACAAGCTGGACCTCTGGTACGTTTGTCCCCCTGCTGCCATCCCTTCCACTAACCACCTGCTGTGGTGATGGGACGTCTCCAGAAGGAGCAGAGCGGTCCCAAGGAATGGCATGCTGTGTGACTGTGTCCTCAGCAAGGTACATTGTCGTGTTCAATGGGAGTAGCTGCTGTGCCTCGGAGATGCATTTAGGAATCTTTGGGGTTTTCTGCGTTTCTGCAACACAAAGTTACTGTGTACAAAGAAGCCGGGGGAAAAGCTGCAGTTATGCTGTAAACTGTTGCATTAAGTGCCTGTTTAAGGCATTTGAAGATGAATTCTTAGGCCCCATATATGCGCTGTACTGGAGTGGTGCCAGAGACCTTTTCCCTCTTAAGGCTGTTGTGGCTACAGCTGGAGCAATGACAACTGTATATACACTTAAGCATAACTGAGCTCTTAGGTTGAGGCTGGTTCTTGTGAGTTTGGAACCCTTTGTTTTTAAACAAGGAGGAAAGATATAAAGTCAATGTTTTAAATACAACTTAACTTGATAAGTTCCCGCAAAGTTATTTGACCTCCCAACCTTTTACTGATATTTGAAACTTTCGGATGTATTCCTTCTAAAGCTGTTTGCTTGCTGTGTTCATTCGGTGTTCTCATCGGGTAAAAATGCTAGCTTTTATATTAAATTTGGAGGGGATGCTTTAGTGGTGATATAAAAGGGAATGTGATGGTGGGCCATGAAATGCTTTAAAACTAAAGTAGCTGTTACTGGATGCTGGAGACTTCTGTGTGAAGGTAGACAGAAAGTGGCCATCAAATTGCCTGTGAACCCACAAGATGGCTTTGAGGTCAGAATTAACTGTACTTAGGTGTTTGAGGACATAATGGTCTTCCAAATTTTCAGTAGAAATAATGGGTATTGTGTCATTATTTGCTATTTCTAAATGGATATAAATTATCTTCCAGAATGAAGAGTATGGCATAGGGCCAGGCACCTACATTGATCGTGAGGGCGTTACTGATTCTCTGCAGGGTGATGTCGTTGATATCAAAAAGTAAATTGCTTCCAAGAAGAAACACAGACTTTTCTCAAAATCACTGCTGCTTATTAAAAAAACCAAAACAAAGCAGCAAAACCCCCGCAAACCACACAACACCTGCATCCATGCAGCATCATTCAACATGCGAAACCATCCACCAGACACTTCAGTGAGGAGGGATCCTCCGTCACATCCAGCAACTCCTCTTCAGCTGCAGACATTTCTTTCAACGTCCTGTTGGAATATAAACAACTTCTGTAGATTAGAGAGGGAAAAGAAATTCTATTCTAGGCTCCTTACGACTATGTTTCACTATCATGGCAAGGCCAACACCAAAAAGAGGGTGTTTATCAGCACGGAAGGTGTATCTTTCCAAAGTCAGCCATGCATGTTTGCTTTGAAATAGGGTTCTGCACACGCTGTGTGAGGCCAAATCCTCAGAAACAAGAGTCCAAAGAGGCCACCGAAAGAAAAAAGTTTTATAGTTCAAAGACAACAAGACAGCACTACTAGCACTAGGCCATTAGGTAGACAGCTTTTAAAAACAAACCTGGGATTTGGGAATTCCAAGGAAGAATTCACATGAACTGTAATCATATGGTACACTGAAGTGCTAGAAAGCTTTAAAATAGTTCATTTAAATTCACCTTACAATGTTTTCCCCATAGTACTTGCAACTATAATTGAAGAGATAAAAATCTCAACACATACTTCCTTAATTTTTCAACAACTTATCTGCATTCTGGATTTGACCACAGCTGTGAATAATCATTCTCCGTCTAATGTTTTTTAATTGTTCTGGTGATTCTTTCCCAAAAACGTGTAGGAAAGAAAATATTTTTAGATAATGCTATCTTTAAGCCACAAAAGGGGCAGGTGTGCATGGTCAAGTATAGAACCTGAAGCTGTCTTCATCCTTCTTTAAAGAAGGAGAGTCTCACACCATCATTTCGAGTTTAGCATCCTTGTTATCGTTTGTGTTCAGGATTACACAGGTTATAAAGGTACGGCCCTAATTTTCATAACTAGAAAAAAATGGGAACAGACACTCAACCACTAAAATGCCACCCACAGCGTGTACAAAACCAGGCACAGATACTTTCTTACTAAAAATAAGTAATTCTCATCACTTTGACCATCTGAAAGTATCACCTTCTGCAGGTGACCTACTAATGCAAACCAAACACCACTGCTAAAGCGGAGACAACGGATAAGGCTTTGCATTTTGGAGATTCTCCTTCCTGTAAGACCTTTTGGGCATGCAAAATCAAAACAAAGGAGCAGCAAGATTCTAATCAAGAAGAAATATGCATTGCAAAAAAAAGGCATCATAGTCAAGCCTGAAATAAGTCTGCTACAAACTCATCCAAAAGAAAAATCTCCCCAGAGACCTTCAGAGCAAGTGCTGAATAACAGTATGAGGAAGAGAAGGATGGCAGCGCCATTTTAACAGTTCTCTATCAGCAGCAGCTTTGGCAATCCACCAAAACTAGAATAGGTGAGAGGAAAAAAAACAAGGAAGGAAAAAAAGGGAGGGGGGGAGACGGCAATAGAGGGGAACAGAAAAGTCTTTCTTCAAGCATTTCTCAGGAACAGAAAGAGTCATCACTAACACAGGACTCCACTTAACCTTTCAGTTCTATTTCTGTTTCCATATCTCTGAAAATTTAGTTTCACTGGGCCCAAATTTTATGAAGTAAAAGCATTTTAGGAAACACTTCTTCACCTGTTCTGATTTCTCCTCCTTACATTCCCAAAGCAGAATCAAGCTTTAAATCACGTGGAGGCAGTCCTGGGCCCTGTACGCATGCACAGCTAATCAGAAAAGGACTATTTACTGCAGTGTGTGATCTCACTGCGCTTCTGTCCAGAGCTGACTCTACAGGATCACCAAGGCTGATGCCTCAGACACTGCCCGCCCCACACGCAGCAGCCACTATCCACAGAGAATGCCACTCCTTTCAAACCTGGAAGTCCATGGCTCAAGAAGGCTGATATTCTAAACTAGAATGTGAAAAGACACAGCAGTCTTAATACATGGAAACAAGACGAATTGAAGCACAACGTGTTTGAACTTCCCAGGGATTAGAAGAAACTTGGAGAGAACTTGCCTGCCACCACTCCAAACCCCAAAACACTCCCTCCCAAACGACTCTGGCATTGCTCCAGTTCTGAACAAAACAAACAAACCCAGAAACCAAACGACAAGAAAACTCACAACCCAAAACCCCCCCAGCTTTCTACACACAATTAGACAAGAAATTAGTTTGTATTATCTGAACAAGCCCATCACCTCCAATGTAATTCTTCACAGACACAATTCTACACCAAAAGAAAAAAAAAACAACCAAACCTCTGGCTCTAGGACTCATTAGAAACATTATACTTACGTAGATGTAGAAGTGTGAACTGTGCTGCCAATTCCTTTGCACCTTCTACTGTCGCGCAGAGTTTGTCTGGCATGAAATAACCATCTGCAATACTGGCAATAACCACCTTGAACACCAGGAGTATTTTCCCATCCTGAGTTGTGGTTGAGTACAAGGAGTATTCTGGTGGTGTCCAGTTATTTTTATTGCAGACATAATCCAGATGCATCACTGCAGAACTGAAGTGACTGGGTTTTAAAGAATACCTGCTAGTTAGAGTAAGCTTTGTGCCTGGGAAAAAAGGGTATGTGCACCCTTCAACTTCAGAGGGGCCTGGACTACGCTGACCATTAAGACGAACTGAAGGACTTGCTGGTTCCCCTAAGGATTTTTGATGACCAGCTCCTTTGTCAGGAAACCCTAAGAGATTTTCAGAACCAGGACTCAGCTGAGCATTAAAACGCTGCTTCCAAGCTCTTCCTTTCTTACCTCGCTTTGCCAGCGCTACCTCAATACTAGCTCCATCAATGCACTTTCCATTCATTGCAGACATCGCAGCAACTGCATCTTCACGGTGGAAAAAATGAACAAAAGCATAGTCTCTCAGCTTCTTTACACGTTTAACTGCTCCTGGCTTGAACTTGTCGAATTCAGCTTTAGTTGTGTCCTCTGTAGTAGATCTCAGCGAATTTCTTACACGTAATTCTTTAACTCTCTGCCTTCTTTTTTCACCAGCTTCCTCCTCAGGGTGTGCCCAGTCTACCCGAATGGTATGACCCCAGAGCTGGAGTGCTCCTACAGCAAAGGAGCATTACATCAATAAGAAATATGCCATGGAAAACAAAATCATTCTTAGCAACTACCTCTATAAAAAGCAAACATGATGCATGGCACACGAAACTGGGGTTTGTTGCCTGCATCTGCTTAAGCAAAATATGCAAAATATTGCTACTTGAAATTATTAAAGAAAATAAGACTCCGAAAAAATTCAAAGATTCAAAATCTCTACCCTTTGGGTTCACCATAAGCTGTCGAAACACAGACTTTGTGATTTTGTGACATGCATAGACATGCACATATAAAGCAACCATAAGCAACATATTATTTTACTTACTTTTTAATAATATTACCACTTTAAAAAGCGAGGTCAACAACTGGAAAAAGTCATCTAAATATCTAGGCACTAGCGCAAGCCTTACTCTATGTTGCAGCAGACACCAAACCCACAAACTGAAAAAAAATCCCACCTTGTGACTCGTTCCAAGCCAACATTTTCATATCACACAGCCAGTTTATTTTACATTCCGTGATCTGGCCGTATTTCTCCCGTTACTTTCCAAGGCCTGTATCAGTCTTACGTAACGCTCCTTCCTAACCCTCCATCAGCAGTTAATGCAAGACTTGCCTACATCTCAGCCTTAATAAATACAGGGAGGTTTGTCATTCACTTCAGCAACACCAAGGCTGTATTATCCATTTTAATGACTTTGCTTCTCCAACCATGTTGTTTCATTTCTTCCCTACTTAATTTCTCTTCTAGAATTCCCCTTTTTAACTGTACCTTTACCTATTCCCTCCTCTTTGTCTGTTTTATCCCTTTTACTTTCCCACCCTCAAAATGTATAAAATGAGGTGCAAATAAAAGTCATCTTCTACTTGTTAAACTCTTAAAATTATTTTCTAGTAACAGATTAAAGACCTACTTTCAAACATTTTTAAAATACGAAACATCAATAACATCATTCATGACACTCAAAGGAAATAAGGGACACATTCCAAGCGTGGTATTTGTTAAGCTCAGCTTTAAGAGAGTTCATGTGCAGGGACTAGTGCGTGCTAATGAAAACTGGATGTGCGCCCCAGCAAACAGATATCCTGGTGTAAATTACAGTAACTTGTGTTTATAAAAAGAGATGTGCGCTCTTTCATTCCCGGAACTGCTTCAATTTCAGCTTCTTTAAAAAAAAAAACCAAACAAAAACCAACAAAAAAACCCCAAACACAAAACCCTGATTCATGAACCAAAAAAGTTTACCTGAAAGGCATTACTGCAGTTTTGGAACTCTCAAAATCCCTTCAAGAAAGGAAAATCGTGATGATCCACCACCCCACGCCCCCACACAATGGAGAGAGACACTCCCCCAAAACTCAATTGATTTCCAAATAGGTTTACCTGGGATTAGGCTTCTTCTAGCCACTGCAGCTGCTCTGTGAGATTCGTATTGCACAAAAGCAAAGCCACGAGTTTTAGTTTTGTCGGTGGCATCTGGACAAACAGTGACATCTACCACTCCTTCTGTAACTTTTTTCATTTCACGCAGTATTTCTTCTTTCTTCTTTTCTTTTGGAATCCCTCCAATAAATAGTCTGCAGTTGTTCGAGCTTACGCAGACACCAATAAATCTCCCTGGACGAATTTCGTAATTATTAAGAATCTCGATGGCTAGCTGGGCTTCCTCTTCAGCAGTGTACATCACAAAAGCATAGCCTCGATTCTCACCACTGAATCTCATCATCAGCCTGAACTCATAGATCTTCCCAGCTCTCTCGAAAACAGGAACTAATTCATCTTCATACAGATCATGAGGAATCTTACTCACAAAAACTTCACATCCACGAGGTGGTGGAGGACCTGCCCAACCTTAAAATAAATTATCCAACAACAGTCTCAGTACAAATGCCAGACAGGCGCTCCCCCCCTGCGCCCCCCAGCGTGGAGGTGGGAGTTACTTATTTATTTTTAGTCTGAACTTAAAACTAGCATATTATCATGTTATTTAATTCTAATGTTTGCTATGTTTAGATAAAAAAATGCCATGAGCCCACAATTTGTATTTCTTTTAATTCCATCTTCTGGTTTTTTCAGGGGACTCTGTATGACAACCCACTGAACCCAGCATTATTTAAAGCACTGACAGGTTTGCTGTAAGAGTCTACGCTTCGATCGCTTTTCACCCCTTGAAGTTCTGTGTCAGTTATTAATACAACTGATAGGTGATAACTGAGAAAGAACTGCAGTTGTATTTTCCCTTCTAACATTTTAAAGTTGCAAATGTTTCTCTGCACTTCTTGACCCTATTTTAAGAAATTTTGCTCAGGGTGCCCGTGCAGATTTATTTTCTTCCTGGACATCATTCAAAAGGTCCAAACATTTTGCTTCCACCTTCTTCATTCATCCACTAAAACAGGACTCCCTAAGGAAGGCAGGATATGGAGCCATCCTTTCTTCAATAGCCAAAACCACTGAACACTTTTCCTCTAGAAACAGACCTCAGTTTTCACGGGCTGGAGCTGGATGGTAGGAAAAAAGAAATTAAAAAAAAAAATAATCCACAGAACAAGTAAGTCCCTAGTTCACGGCTGAAAATTTCTTGTCCTTATTTCTCCGTGCGGGAACAGAAACGACGCAACACCAATGTGATGATCAGGTCGTCCATCTTTTTTTTTTTTTTTTTTTTCCAATCCTGGTTACATTTATACTCTGCTCAGTTCCGTACACGCACTCATCTATCTTCTGATAGGCTACAGGTCATCTACACGCGCTGTTCACGCGCCTCTACAAGCATTTGCATTGGTTAATTGCAATTAGCACGTAAAGCCCCAAACTTGCCAAAACTCCCTTATCTCATACCCTGTTTTGCTCAGACTTGTGTGCTTTTGCTGCCCACAGGTGTTTCTCACTTATCTGCTATCTTGTGTGTTTTTGCCAGCCTTATTTTGCTGGCCTTGTCTTCGTCCTTGCATTCTTCTGTCTGCACTAACTTTCTCCCAGCGCGGCCCAGACTCCTACAGTATTCCATAAATCCCATGAAATTCCCTAGATTCCATAAATCTGTTCATTGACCTTAGTTATATATATACACCTCTCCTTTAAATCTTCATGTATTATCATACTATAAATGGTTTTCTAGGCCAGGTGAGACTTGACTGTTTGAGATGGCTTGTAAGAAGTTACAATGACTGTTTGTAAATGAGGAGTGTCGGTGTGAATTTTGCTTGTTTAAGATGTGGTTTCTATGAGCTTGTGTTGCTGCCAAAGGAGACAGTCTCACTGTCAGTTCTGTTTTCCTGTTCCCACCTTGTTCTTCTGACTGGCATGCTATCCAGAGCAAGCAGCTGATCTGTCTTCAAAATTGCCCTAAAAAATCATGTATTTGTTTTCCACTTCGGTTGGCAACATCACAGTTCTTGTTCAGTTTATGCCACCTGTGGGAAATGTATCTGAAGAATGTAGTGTAAAAAACCAAAAAGGTTAAGAAAATGAATTTTCATTGCTTTGGGTCCTCCGCTTAGATTGCTGCAGACATAATGATGTCATTAGAATTACATGGAAGAAAGTCTGAGATGGCAAAGTTATAATCCTCCTGCTGTTAGTGAGATCTGTAATGTTAACTGAAGTTTGATTGCTTGAGCTGCTGCTGCTGCAAAAAAAACTTGTTTAATGTGTCCTCCAGTGATCATAGAATCTATCATAGAATACCAGGTTGGAAAGGACCTCAGGGATCATGTGGTCCAACCTTTCTCGGCAAAAGCACAGTCTAGACAAGATGGCCCAGCACCGTGTCCAGTGTGGGGGAATCCAGTGCTTCCCTGGGGAGATCATTCCAATGGCTGATTGTTCTCGTCGTGAAAAATTTTCCTCTTATGTCCAATCAGAATCTCCCCAGGTAACTTGTACCCATTACCCCTCATCTTTTCCATGTGACTCCTTGTAAAAAGGGAGTCTCCATCTTCTTTGTAGCCGCCCGTTAAATACAGGAACATGGTGATAAGGTCTCCCCTAAGCCTTCTTTTCTCAAGGCTGAGCAAACCCAATTCTTTCAGCCTTTCCTCACATGGCAGATTTCCCAGTCCTTTGATGACCTTTGTGGCCCTCCTCTGCACCCTCCCCAGCCCGTCCACGTCTTTTTTGGGTAGTGAGGACCAAAACTGAACACAGTATTCCAGGCGTGGCCTGACAAGCACTACGTAGAGTGGGATGATGACTTCTTTATCTCTGCTGGTGATGCCCTTGTTGATGCAACCCGGCATCCCGTTGGCTTTCTTTGCCGCTGCAGCTCGCTGCTCACTCATGTTGAGCTTGTTGTCCGCCAGGTTCCCCAGGTCCCTTTCCACAGAGCTGCTCCCCAGCCAGGTAGATCCCAGCCTGTGCTGCACTCCTGGATTATGTTTTCCCGGGTGCAAGACCTTACGCTTGTCCTTGCTGAACTTGCTGAGGTTCTTGTTAGCCCACTCCTCCAGCCTATCCAGGTCATCCTGCAGGGTGGCTCTCCCTTCCCAAGTGTCCACTTGCCCACTCAGTTTGGTATTGTCAGCAAACTGCATCAGGACACACTTGATCCCATCATCCAGATGACTTCTGAAGATCTTAAGCAGCGTTGGGCCCAACATCGATCCCCGGGGGACCCCACTTGTGACAGGTTGCCGGTTTGAAAAGGAGCTATTTACCAGCACCCTCTGGGTGCGGCCTGTCAGCCAGTTCCCCACCCACCGCACAGACCACTTCTCTAGACCGCAGAGGATGACTCGAGTACCCGGTCAAGGAAACTCTCTGGTCAGTTGGTAACTACTTGAGGAATGGTGCTTTTGGTTAGCTGTTCCGTGTTTGCTCTGTTAAATACATGTCACTCATTGGCAAACGTGGCACAGACCAGGTCTGGTTTAAGTCAGGAGTCATAACTTAATCCCAGCTGGCAGTGCTGTGCTGTAATGCTAATTTGGTTGGCAGCTTTAAGATTAGAAGGGGGGCTTTTTGAATGGCAGGTGGCATTTACTTAGTGAGAGTCACTGTTGAATGATTTACCAGACTGAGGATGATGGTAAAAGTTTGCCGAGGTAATAAATGACCATCGTTACTTAACGTCATGACTTCCCTACACTGTCCAGCAGAGCCTCCTCCCCTTTTGTCCTAACTAAGGTGTGCAGTTGCTTTTGTCTTTGGAGCCCCTAAATGGTGCACTGTTGGTTTATGGGTTTTTGGGTGGGCAACCGACTGGCATGATGTGAGTGATGGCAGTAGTAGCTGGCAAACTGTGTTACTTGCCGTGTCCTGTCCGACCTCAGCTGAAGTAGTTATAAATGTTTATAAAGCTGTTGGATGCTTTATGAACCAGAGCTGGGCTTTTTCCTAGATAAGCCGTGGCAGCGTGGCTCCAGATGCATGTAGCTTCCCTGCGTACCATGTAGTTCTTAGCGTACAGCTTAGAGATGAAAATCTGTTCTCTGAGAAGGCAAAAATGTCCCCATTCCGTTAAATTTTGCTCACAAGTAAATTACGGGCCCTTCGATGGTGCTTCCATGAAGGAAAAAGTTTGAAGTTAATTACAAAATCACCTAAATATAATTTATTCTGAACTTCAAGCCAAAGTAAAATATTTAATTATGTTCTTTTTTGAACTTGTCAATAGTCATTTTTTTTCACCTTGCCTCCTTATGCTTTGTCATTTCAGACTAGTACTTACCAAATTTTGTGGGTTTTTCCTACCAGCTTTGTGCTCCTTGCTCTGTCTCCTGCGGAGAACCTTTCTTGTCAAAACTTTAGAAAAAGCTGTTAGTTATGATGTAACTGTTTGTCTGCCTTTGAAACTTCTGCCTGATTTGTCTAATTTGTTCAAAACAACCCAAAAACCAACCAAACTTTTTTTAAAAAAATGCATATTTTGGGAAAATGCAGTGCCATATTTGCAGATCATAACTCCACATTTTTAAATATGCATATGCATTTTTACATGATCTGTTGAACACACCTTTCAGTGTATGTGGCAGAGAGATAACAGAGTGTGTGAATGGCCTTGGCTTAAGGGCAGGAGCACGGATCTTGCAGCAGTCAGAGAAACTCAGCGGAGAGAGGAGAAGCCTCTGAGATCTCGCTCTAATGAATCACCTGGAGCTTTAGGTGGTGAAAGGAGAGGGACGGTAATTAGAGAAAACACATTAACCTGCTATTATTGTGGAAAGAAGGGACATTTACAACGGAATTGCAGAAAGAGAGAGCGGGATGAAAGGATGTTTAAAGGAGAATAGGGGTGTCAGGGGCTCTATTTCCTGGGGACAAAGACGTCAGAGGAGCCCCTGATAAAATTGAAATTAGGTCCCCAGGGAGAGGAGTTTGAGTTTTTAGTAGATGTGGGTGCCGAAAAATCAACTGTGAGAAACATTCCGAGGGGATGTAAAGTGAAAAAAGAAACTGCTCTAGTAATAGGAGCTAAAGGGGAACCATTTAAAGTACCAAGTGTCGGGGATGTAGAAATAGAATCCCAACCCCGTATCGTTATAGGGGATTTAGTGTTGCTGCCAGAGGCTGAAAATAACCTTCTGGGAAGAGATTTAATTACGGAGTTAATAATAATACAAGAAAACGAAAAATTTATACATGAACGGGAAAAGATTAACAACAAATAGATCCGAAGGTCTGGTATACAAAAGGAGAGACTGGAAAACTTGAAATAAAACCTATTAAAATTAATTTAATTGATCCGGAGACACCAATTTGGATAAAACAATACCCCATTCCCCTAAAGGGCCGAGAGGGGTTGGAACCAATAATAGACGAATTACTAAGTAAAGGCACATCGGAACCTTGCATGTCTCCACATAACACACCTATTTTACCAGTTTTAAAATCAGACGGATCTTACAGATCGGTGCAAGATTTAAGGGCTGTGAATCAGCGAACTGTGGCTCGTTTCCCTGTGGTAGCAAACCCCTATATGCTACTTAACCAACTATCCCCTGACTATATTTGGTACAGTGTAACTGATTTAAAAGATGCATTTTGGTCCTGCCCCCTAGACGAAGGGAGCAGAGACTATTTTGCGTTTGAATGGGAAGATCCATTTAATACCAGGAAACAACAACTCAGATGGACAGTACTTCCCCAAGGGTTTACTGAATCCCCCAACCTCTTTGGACAGGCATTAGGGAAATTATTGCTGACATTCAAACCATCCTCAGGAATAAAACTCCTACAATATGTAGATGATTTATTAATAGCTGGACAAACTGAGGATGATGTCAGGATGGGGACTATAGAATTATTGAACTTTCTAGGAGAAAAGGGATTAAAAGTTTCAAAGTCTAAATTACAGTTTGTAGAAAATGAAGTGAAGTTCTTGGGACACTGGCTCAGTAAAGGGGAGAAGAAATTAGATCCTGAAAGGATATCAGGAATACTGTCTTTATCACCACCCAAAACAAAAAGAGAAATTCGTCAGGTATTAGGATTATTAGGATACTGCAGACAATGGATAGAAGGATATAGTGAAAAGGTAAAATTTTTATATGAAAAGCTGGTGTCTGACAGGTTAAAATGGACTGAGGAGGATGAGAAAAGGTTTCAGAAACTGAAAGAAACACTGGCTGAGCCTCCAGTGTTAAGTTTACCAGATGTTAAAAGGCCTTTTCAATTGTTTATAACCACCTCAAATCAAACTGCTTATGGGGTTCTAACCCAAGATTGGGCTGGAAGTAAAAAACCAATTGGATATTTTTCAAAATCGTTAGATCCCGTAAGCAGGGGCTGGCCAACATGCTTACAGTCTTTGGTGGCAGCCGCCTTGCTAATTGAGGAGGCACGAAAAGTGACCTTCGGAGCCAATATTACAGTGTTTTCTCCTCATGATGTGCGTGGGGTACTGCAGCAAAAGGCTGAGAAATGGCTCACTGATAGTCGGCTATTGAGGTATGAGACTATCCTAATAGAAGCACCAGAACTGGAACTGAGAGTAACCGGTGCTCAAAACCCTGCTCAATTTTTATATGGGGATCCTAGAGGTGAATTGAGTCACGACTGCATCGAAGCAATAGAATTACAGACCAAGATAAGACCTGATCTAGAAGAAGCTGAATTATCTGAAGGCCAAAGGTTGTTTATAGATGGGTCCTCTAGAGTTGTAGATGGAAAACGAAAATCAGGGTATGCAATAGTCGATGGAACCAAGTTAGTGGTTAAAGAATCAGGCCCTCTCAGTCCTGCATGGTCAGCTCCAGCATGTGAACTATACGCTCTATATCGAGCTCTTGACATTTTGAAAGACACGAAAGGCACTATATATACAGACTCCAAATATGCCTTTGGGGTGGTTCACACCTTTGGAAAGATCTGGGAAGAAAGAGGAATGATTAATACTCAGGGAAAAGATCTGGTGCATCAAGAATTGATAGTTCAAGTATTGCAGGCACCGAGAGGTCCTGAAGAAATAGCTGTAGTGCACATAAAAGGACATCAAAAAGGAACAGGATATCAAACGAGGTAATAATCTAGCAGATGAAGGGGCAAAAAAGGCAGCTTTAAGGGAACCAATAAAACTATATGTAATTGAACAGGGGGTAGATTATGGGAAAAAGGTATATAACCCTCAAGAACTAACTGAGATTCGGAAGTTAGGGGCTACTATGATAGATGGGAAATGGATTCTTCCAGACAAGAGGGAAATATTACCTAAAGGATATACTAGAAGAATAATAAATAGATTACACCAAAGCACTCATTGGGGCACTAAGGCTTTGAGTGATCATTTCCTAAGGCATTTTGGCTGTATTGGAATATATGAAATTGCGAAACAAGCTACTTATGGTTGTTTAACATGTCAAAAAATTAACAAAAGAACTATGAGACAGGCCGCAGCTGGTGGAAGGAAAACAGCTTATCGACCTTTTGAGAGGATCCAGGTAGATTTTACAGAACTACCAAAAGTTGGGAGATGCAGATACCTACTAGTAATGGTGGATCAGTTAACTCACTGGGTAGAGGCATTTCCCACCACCAGAGCGACTGCTCAATCAGTAGCTATAATATTGCTAGAACAAATTATACCACGATTTGGAATAGTAAAAGTATTTGATTCGGATCAGGGTACTCATTTTACATCTAAAATTATAAAATTAATTACAGAAGCCCTAGGCATTACTTGGAAATATCACACTCCGTGGCATCCACAAAGTTCTGGACGGGTAGAGCGAATGAATCAGACCTTGAAACAACAGTTATCTGAATTAATGATAGAAACCAAACTCTCATGGATTAAATGCCTACCCTTAGCCCTACTTCATATTAGGACTAAGCCAAACTCGGAGACAGGCCTCTCACCTTTTGAAATGTTATATGGGATGCCGTATTCCCAAGGTATGCCTCTGGGGCATCCACTGATAGAAGACGTAACGATTCAACAATACATTAAAACTATTGAGAAAAATCTAAAAGAATTAAGAATGAAGGGAATATCGGCCCAGACGACTCCTTTAGGATTTGCAGTGCATAAAATACAACCTGGAGATAAAGTAATGATTAAAATCTGGAAGGAGGAAAGCTTATCTCCTAGGTGGGAAGGACCATTCCTGGTGGTGTTGACTACGGAGACAGCTGTAAGAACTGCTGAAAGAGGATGGACTCATATTTCCAGGGTGAAAGGACCAGTCACAGGTGAATCAGATTGGAAGATCGAGTCAACGCCTGGAGATTTGAAGCTCTGAATGCGACGGAGTTAAAATAGGACTGGACTTACCGAGGCAGACAGAGCGACATCAACAGTAGTAAAGGTCTTGAATCATCCACATGAACCCTGTGTGTATGTATATATGTTAAAAGGTTGTAACCTTCACAGGTTTTTTTTTTTCTTTTTGGTTTTAGACTGTTTTGCATGAAAACATAAGTCAGTTTGTATAGTTGAACAAAGGAACCAAAAGAAAAGGGAAGTAAGAGAGTGAGGAAAAAGCTGAGAGTAAGTCCAAGTGAGGGCAAGACCGGGTTGGCCTCCATTTTTGCTGTTAAGAAGACACAAACCCGACCGTTGGCAGCAACCCAATGGGTCCAGGGGTAAACAGAAAAATGTGCCATACCGGACCTCACGATGGCGACTGGCTTTTTCCCCTCATTTTGTGTGTTGGCCTCGTGATGGCTAAAAAGGGTCAAAACACTACCAGCTTATCTGACCCCTTTGAAGAGAATGAGTTTGTTCTGTTAGCAAAAACTATAAGTCTTTTATGGTTTCTTCTAAACGGGATATCAAATCTTGCAGTCTCATGGTAACATGATCTTTTTGCTCCACGATGTCCATTAGTTCTTGAATCCTTTTATTCTGCATATTCATTTTCTTAGAAAAGAAAGTAGTTCAGTCAATGGTCAATTCTTGAACTATACGATGCATTTAGAAGCAAGATCAGTTAAGCTAAGCTTGACATAAAAAAAAGCTAGAAACGCACTACAACAGCATTTTAAGCCACTGAAATTTTGTATTAAAGCAAGTAATTCTGCACAAGGGGTTTTTTAGACAGTCACCTCAGCTGGTTCTTTAAGCTGCTCAGCAGACTCGTCCGATTTAATCATCTGCATTTCCAAGTCTGTGACAGGAAGAGAAGCCTGCAGCAAACAAGCAGCCATTACACAGTTTACTCAGGAATCCATTTTTCCAGACCTTCTGGTACTTTAGTAGCTTTTGAATAGACTCATTTCTTTTTGTGTTGGCTTCTACTTGCAGGACACATTTCAAAAGTTCAGGTTTTTTGGATAGAATTGGGCCCTGCAACCCGTATAAAATATAGATCATGTCAAGAGACTTCTGCTGAAATCGCACTATGAGGGATTGCTGCTTTTGTCTATGAATGTTCCACAGAATACCTGAAACCACTGCATCAGCACAATGTGAAGTGCTGGATCACAATATAACCATGAAATCACGAATAAATAATGTTGACGTGTTGCCCCACAGTTCAGAAGTCTTCAAGTGACAGTTTTAAGTTTTGTCTTAAAAATGAAATAATCAAGGCCTGTGGGATTGTTCAACCTGAACATACACCAAACAATTGATTATCACCTCTATACACACGATTTGGTTCCAAAATCCTGCTCAGATGGATTATTTCTATTTTACAGTGTCATTTCTTTTTGCTTTCTCATCACACACCCCCAGCTCACCTTTGGGGTTCTGTGTCAGCTGCTCTTCAGTTTTGATTAGTTCATCGGTTTTCTTTGTCAGCTTTTCTTTGGTCTGAGTTAGTGCAGTGGTAGTTTTGCTCAGCTGTTTTTCAAGCCAACCTGTAGCTTCCTGGGGGTCCTCTGGAGACACCACGTGTCTGTGTGTTTCTTCTGCCTGCTTTTTGATATCAACGACATCACCCTGCAGAGAATCAGTAACGCCCTCACGATCAATGTAGGTGCCTGGCCCTATGCCATACTCTTCATTCTGGAAGATAATTTATATCCATTTAGAAATAGCAAATAATGACACAATACCCATTATTTCTACTGAAAATTTGGAAGACCATTATGTCCTCAAACACCTAAGTACAGTTAATTCTGACTTCAAAGCCATCTTGTGGGTTCACAGGCAATTTGATGGCCACTTTCTGTCTACCTTCACACAGAAGTCTCCAGCATCCAGTAACAGCTACTTTAGTTTTAAAGCATTTCATGGCCCACCATCACATTCCCTTTTATACCACCACTAAAGCATCCCCTCCAAATTTAATATAAAAGCTAGCATTTTTACCCGATGAGAACACCGAATGAACACAGCAAGCAAACAGCTTTAGAAGGAATACATCCGAAAGTTTCAAATATCAGTAAAAGGTTGGGAGGTCAAATAAGTTTGTGGGAACTTATCAAGTTAAGTTGTATTTAAAACATTGACTTTATATCTTTCCTCCTTGTTTAAAAACAAAGGGTTCCAAACTCACAAGAACCAGCCTCAACCTAAGAGCTCAGTTATGCTTAAGTGTATATACAGTTGTCATTGCTCCAGCTGTAGCCACAACAGCCTTAAGAGGGAAAAGGTCTCTGGCACCACTCCAGTACAGCGCATATATGGGGCCTAAGAATTCATCTTCAAATGCCTTAAACAGGCACTTAATGCAACAGTTTACAGCATAACTGCAGCTTTTCCCCCGGCTTCTTTGTACACAGTAACTTTGTGTTGCAGAAACGCAGAAAACCCCAAAGATTCCTAAATGCATCTCCGAGGCACAGCAGCTACTCCCATTGAACACGACAATGTACCTTGCTGAGGACACAGTCACACAGCATGCCATTCCTTGGGACCGCTCTGCTCCTTCTGGAGACGTCCCATCACCACAGCAGGTGGTTAGTGGAAGGGATGGCAGCAGGGGGACAAACGTACCAGAGGTCCAGCTTGTTCGCTGCAAGGCTGATCCTTTAGTTTATTTTCTTCCTCCACGTCTCCAAGATAACCATCTACAAGTTCCCTGAAGATCTCCAGGCGCGTGTCAGCATCTTCTTCAAGCCGTTCTCGTTCGTAAGAAAGGCACTCACTAGAGTAGGGCAACAAGTCAGATACAAGCTAGCTAGCAGGAGCTGCTAAGAAGTTATTAGTACAGCTGCTATAAACAAAGATGGGTTTTTCTTTATTCTGGCACAAGAGAACAATACACAAATGGTGTTGCTACACCAAAGCAGAAGTGTATTTCCCGCACACACACTCCTGAAGAATGAGGGGGAGACATATACACACAGGTTATGGCTGACACTTAACTACAAGCATTGTTTCTAAGCCTCTGGAGCCAGAACACCCATCCAAGTACCACTAAGGCTGCAGGAACCAAAGGATTTGCAAGTGTCACTCTTTCTACAGACATCCTATCAAAGCTCTTCCGTTAGGGAGAGCTCTGCAGGAACACTGCTGACAGATTACACACACCCCCCTCCATCCCCCCCAGATCAAAGCCTTTCCTACACAGTATTTTTCCTGAACTCATAGTCCAAACACAAACTGATCTATTACCAGAGGCAGGAAGTCTGGCAGGAGAGTGTGGTCTCTTATAGCCAAGGGACAGGTTTAACAAATAAGTGAATTGAATTTCTTTTTTTTTAATCAGTAACATTAAAAACCACTCAAAGCTAACTTACTTGAAATATATTTCCTGCTCAGCAAAATATTGGGCAAATTCCTGCGTCACCTCTGCACGAATTTGTAGCTCCAGCAGTAACTTCTTCTTCTTTTCAGCAAGAAGTTTGTTCTTCAACTCTTCTGTGAGACTCAGCAGCATCTGGAATTACCATTGGTATTAAGTTTTTCATAAAGAAATGGTTTCCCAGAAGTGAGATTTTCCTCATTCCTCAAACACTACAACACCACTTTACTCGTCCACCTGACAAAAGCCCTTCCACTCCTTTCATTAGCTGATTCATAAACAGGAAGATTTGTGAGGAGCTCAGAAGATCTCTTTGGTCCTAACGCAGCAGTTTATAAGTTTGCACAGAGCAGGCATTTGTAAAGAACATCCATTTGATGACCAGAATTGTTGAAGTTGTCTTAAACAGGCTTAAGCTCCGCAGGATTTGGCTCTTGTTTTCCAGAGGCTCATTTTGGGGGCAATATTAATGAAACCTCCACAAACCAGTTTCTAGTCCTCCGTTCCCTCCTCGTCTTCCCTAGAAGCGACTACATTTGCTTAAGGAACAGTTTTCAGCGTTTCCTTGTGCAGAGAATACAGAGGAACAGTCTGTATTGCTAAAAGCAGGTAATACTTGCTGTGCATTGACCATGGGCTCCCAAAGGGAGAGAAAGCCCAATCTGCAATTCTTACTGCTTAGTCTGTATTTAGACACATTATAGAGTTTGCCCACAACAGGCACCACACCATGAGTAATCCCACTTTTAGTTCTTAATGCTGGATTTAGATAGAATAAGGGTGATCAGAAAAAAAAAAAAAAAAAAGAAAAAGGTGGGAGATGGGGAAAACCAGAATAATACCTTGCTTCAAGACTCCATGCTACGCTAATTCTTAACACAGCCCTGGCACATACCATGTACTCTTTTTTCCCAATAAGAACTGTATTTTCTAGGTATTTCTGCACTGCTTCTTCTCCTGACATATGCTGTTCCTCCCCGTCATTGTCATCTTCGATCACATCTTCTAAGCTCCTGTCCCATGGGGCAGTAACTCTTTTCCTTGAGATGGGCATTTTAGTGTGACTAAGTAGTGAGGATGTTGTTGCTGATTTCTGGCCAAACGACTGATCCTGGACAAGAACAGATGTGTCCATAGCTAAAACCTACCCAGAAAACAAAGAATAAAGTCTTCAGTACTTTTTAATCCTCTACTGGCACTTCCAAGACAGACCTGTTGCACTTCCCTAGAGGTCTCTGAGCACAGCACTCCCCCAGTCTATCCTCTGCTCAGAGTCACTGCTCAGACCAGTTCCCAGCTGGAGCACAGAGGAGGCACTTTAGAGTCTAACCCTTCTCTGGACTGCAGGAACACCAAGTTTCACTGGCTGGACAACCTACAAGAGGGTTGCCACCTCACGCACCAACAGATTTCTGTATTTCCTATCCTGAGTTTCCAGCTGCATTACACGAATGCCATCCCACAAACTCTGTCTCTTGAGCAGTTCTATCACCCTCACAGTCTGCTCCTTTTAGTGTTGTACTTAACCTGCTTAGATGAGCCCACATTCTAGAGGCCTGGATCTCTTGTCCTTTGAACATATCTAACTGTCAGCAGAAGTTTTCCATGGCTTCCATTAAGGCTGCAGCACCGATCCCCAACACTTTTGTCTTCCAACTCCGCCAGGGTTCTATCCCTGCACTTACTCCTACTCATTCTGCCTAACCTCCACCTTCCCACTGAAGCTCCTGAGGACATAAAGACGACCTTTCAAATTCTCTTTGGTGCTCAACCTCTATACCTCAGGTGAGCAATATTCCACATTAAGATAGCAGTAGTATATGGGGCAGCTAGACTTGCTCCTAGGCGAGAGCATGTTATGACTACGGAAGAAAAATTCACCCAGGTCTCAGGGAATTTCTTCCAAATATAGCAAGAGTCTTGTCAGGCTGGATATTTTATGGGAATTACGGATTTTTAATAGGACATGTTCCCACTCCCACAAAAAAAACCCCGTATGTCCCAACAAAGCCTTTTTAAAAGCTTTACAAGGAAATAAAGCCTGACTAGGAGCAATTAGAAACTATGATTGCAACATGAGGCAGAAAAATCCAGTCACTAAATTCATGTTCTCAGGAGTGAGGGAACCTGCTCTTTAAAGGCAAATCAGAAGTACGGATCAAGAGAAACTGCAACACACTTACTTTTTGTGCAGTGGCCGAGAACTTTAACACATGGAGTGTTTCATCATATGCTGAAGCTCACTGGCTTATGTTTACCATCACGTATACCTTCCCCTTTGCACTGAAGGATCCTTGAGGGAAATGAGTTAACTTACTCTCCCGAAAGGGGATGTGCTGCTGCGACCTTTGGAGACAAAAGAACAGATGAGCAGATGCTTAATAATGTCCAGCCAGTGTAAGAGCTACCCAGCACGAAGACCTAAAAACATTTATGAAAGCAGTAGTCATTAAATCAACTAAAATTGTTTTGGACTAGATGCAGCTGTTTGCAGAGAGACTGTGAGCTGTTGTGACTGCTGCTTTAGCCATCACCTCAGACAGGCGACAGCAATACAGTCGGGGGGAGCACCTGAACTAAGGGACTGTTCGACCTTTAGCCTTGGGCAGGTCACACAGCCTCATGCTACACCAAACTATACCCCAACCTCTCTCTTCCTTTCACCGTTAACGAAGAGAACACGTCTAGTCCTAGGCATGCAGTATCCAACACCATCAGAGATCTCTCTCACTCCGTATCCAGCCTCTGAGAACGGACAATAGCGAGTGCCTGGGCAAGGAAATGAGCACACACCAAACACATGGAGACACTTTTCAGAACTTTCTTCCTCATCTCCCAGCAGTTTGGCACTTCCTAAAAATCACAATTTGTGCCCTTGAATTTAACAGCTGGGGACATCGTGTTTGATGCTTATAGGAAATGTTATGAGAATTCCTAAACCATGACTGAACGCACACTTGCCACCAAATGGCTTGGCTGCATTTTGCACACACAACAGCTCTTCAGTTACATGGACAGTGCTACAGAACTCAGGAAGGCAGCGACACTCCTACCAGAGCACACAGACAGCTCATGAGTAGCTTTGCTGCAGGACTGACAGTCCAAAATCAGTTTAAGGAATTTACTGCTTCCTATGCAACTGGCAAGGGGCAGCTATTAACACTTTAAGAGATCATGCTTCAGATCATTCCTTCTACATTGGTAAAATCCCGAGTTATTAGGATCAGAAAAAGACATTCTGAATCCATTACCAGCCCTCTAAGCAGCTGCTCGTTTTAATGCATCCCTCCTGTCTGGACAGAACAGGAAAAGAGGACAGACTGTAACTTCACAGAACATAATCAGGAACACACGCTAGCAAAGCTTTTTCACCTTGAGGCGTTACAGACTTTGAACAGGCGTCAGGAACAGTGTTACAGGGTAAGTGAATTTGGCAAAGCACATCCATCAGCAGCCTGGGTTCATTTAACTTCTGGGACAGAAACAGCTCTGCGAATGAGAACATGTGCAGAAAGCAGTTCTGGACAGTTCTATCCAGTGTGACTAGATAGCGTACTGGTTTTTAGACAACTAACTTTTTGTATTATTTCACTCTTATTTAGATCCCCAGGCTAGGGCATAAATAGCAGGAAGGCTTTCTTTTGTCTGCATACGGTTAGCTGGATCAGGAGGAGAGTGTGCAAAGTTATGTCAGTATTTATTAAAAAACAGACAATTTTGGTCAAACGGTGCCCAGTTATGATAGCACAGCAATGTTCTGCTGATGAAGAAATGTTACACTAGAAGTACATAGACAGTTGAGCTACTTCATAAGGAGTAATAAAAGGCTAAAAATGTGACTCTTACTATGGCACTGGTGAAAAGGGGGTTTTCAACTTACTCCAAAGTTTGTTTCTTTGATAAACCAAGCTCAGAGGAGTAAAGTTAAATCGCTAAAATCTATGATAGCATGCTTAAAGGAGATTAGAGCTGATGATTTAAAGAGCAAAACAAGGCAAGTTTAAGACAACTTTGGCAGACCGACAAGTCTATACATGTTTCTGCCAAAAACTTGGTGTTAGCATTGCCTATTTTAAACAACAGCTTTTAAACACTGGAGGCAGCACCTAAAAGCCACAACCAGTTTGCAAGTCGTAAAAGGACTTACTCTGACTGCTGACAGTTCCTGAGTGCGTTAATGCACTTGCCCAGAATCAGCAGAGAGGGGTTTGTATTTCCACTCTCTTTCAATCTGTGACCTTCACTGTGGGCCTTGGCATATCTTTCTGAACCAGCAAGATCCCACAGTGACAGTCTGAAAGCAGATAAGGAAAATTCCCTTTATTTACCTTAGGACATGCACAAATGATTCACTTTTAAAAACGATCGCTTTTTTTAGAGGAAGAATTTCCTGATCTTCATCTGCACAAACACTTCCATCCTTTTCAGTGTTGCTTTCCCAATCAAATTTTACATGACTTCCTGACAAACCTTTTCCCAACACACCTCCTCTTGCCCCTCCCCTGCCCCCTCTTCCTTCTGAGGACTCAGAGGAGTTCAGGTGTACAGCGGGCTGACAGGACCTTGTGCTGCACAGAGGGGACAAGGCACAGAACAGCCCTGCAGCCTGATGGCTGGAGGTAGAGGGACAACAACTGTGTGACGGTAGGAACTGGGGAAACCACCACACAGGCATGAGTTTCTACCAGGCAGCACTGGGCGTATAGTGCAGTACCAGCACACCAACACAGACCCGAACTGACAGTTCCCAGTACCAGCACACCAACACAGACCCGAACTGACAGTTCCCAGTACCAGCACACCAACACAGACCCCAACTGACAGTTCCCAGTACCAGCACACCAACACAGACCCGAACTGACAGTTCCCAGTACCAGCACACCAACACAGACCCCAACTGACAGTTCCCAGTACCAGCACACCAACACAGACCACAACTGACAGTTCCCAGTACCAGCACACCAACACAGACCCGAACTGACAGTTCCCAGTACCAGCACACCAACACAGACCCCAACTGACAGTTCCCAGTACCAGCACACCAACACAGACCACAACTGACAGTTCCCAGTACCAGCACACCACCACAGACCACAACTGACAGTTCCCAGTACCAGCACACCAACACAGACCCGAACTGACAGTTCCCAGTACCAGCACACCACCACAGACCAGAACTGACAGTTCCCAGTACCAGCACACCAACACAGACCCGAACTGACAGTTCCATCACAAAGAAGAGAGGGTCTCTGCTCTGAACTTACTCATCGACTCGGTCACTCGCGGTGCTCCTGAATCTTCAATTTTTAGTATCTTAACTGTGAATATGCCGTGACTAAAAGGAAAAGTTTCAATCAGCAGAGAAGTGATAAAGTAGACAAATACATTCAAAATATTTTCAGCCTCCACAACATCTGTTCAAAACACTGTTGGATCTGTCAACTTGTCTCAGCATATACTCTATCACATACAAACTTCTCAAGAGATGCTTATGTGGCCTTTATTTTGCTTTTCCCTCAGACAGTTAGATGGAATAAAGCTAAGTGCTTTTGCTTGAAGGAGAGTATTTGATAAAACTGTTAGCTTTTGAACACGTCCATCTTACTGAAGGACTGAATCCTTCTGACTCAAAGCACTGGGTCACACAGTGCTAAAGGATGCCAGACCTGTTAAAGCCTCTTCCCCTCCCAAAAGCCACAACCCATATTTTAGTTCCCCCCTCCTCCCAGACACCATCCCATGCCCAATGTTATTCAGAAAGTTTCTCACCTTCTGCTGGAGCAAGTATTCAGTTTCTTGCTCGCGATACTCTGGTGTTTCAACCCCAGTTTTAGAAGTCTAAAAGCTTCTTTAGAATCAGAAATCTGAACCCACTGCAGATCTTTAGGAAGAACAAACACGGTAATCCTGTAAATATCATTATCCAAAAGAAAGAAGGGATTAGGGGAGAACACCTGCACACCAAGAACAATACGTTTCCTTGAGACATAAAAACATTTTACTAAGCATGCTTCAGACAGAAATTGTATGAGGACAAAATCAAGATTCTTCCTTCCACGGGAAAGGAAGGGCACATCTATCTCATCATTTCATCCTGTCAGCACACAGAAATATGCTCCATCCCAAGTCAGTGAGCAACCTCAGCCCGCGCTCTGGAAAGCCAAAGCACAGGGTCTAACATGAGCATGAAAGCCCTATGTCCATACTCATCAAGGCAGAACTCGACCTGGACAGCTTCTCTGCTGTAGCCTATGATTTTGAGGGCAGGGGGGAATCACCCAGACATCCTTCAGGGCCATCAAGTTAAAAGAATCAGTGAAGAGTTCTGTCTGCAGTGTGATGACTGTGTGTCATCTTGGCATGGGCTCGAGTAAATACCTACAGCCCTACTGATGGAACTTAGAATATGAACATCATGGCCTCTGTAAACTAGAGGTCACCACAATTGTACTAGCAAAAATACCAGCTGTGACCAAGGAAAATAAGAAAATCATCAGCTGGTTTTCCTCAAGAACATCAGGAACAGCCTCTTACTTCCAAATGTTATAAAAAGAGATTATGCTGAAGCATAGCTCAAAGCAGACTATTTCCTACTTCACACCTCTTCTGGTCTTTGAAGAAATGAAGGAGTTGGGTTTATCATCTGATTCAGCTGTTTGAATCTATACTTGGGCATATGAAAGATAAAAGGAGCAGGCCAAACACCTCCAAAAAAGCCTTTAATCTAGAACTGGTGTCTTGATTGTCCAAAGAACCTCTAACAGATCCAATAGGATTTGAAACCTGTTTTTTCCATGGCCAGAAACCAACACTGAACTGTTAGAGTTCTGCTCACCCCCCGCCTCCCCCAACCCACAGCAAATCACATCGCAGGCTTCATTAGAGTACTGAAAAATGTAATTTGCAGTCAGACTGAGCTTTCTCACGTATTCTCTGAAGTGTATCTCTACAGAAAATACTCAAAAATAGAACGTTGAGTCAATTATAACTATAGGTAAGAATTTGGAGTCTTAAGAAAATGGAAAAAAACAAAACACTAAAAAATTTGTCAGTTGTTCTCACTATTTCTCCCATTTCAGAGAAATATCAAGGCGGTGGAGTGCACGCAGGCTTTGCAGAGTTACAGTTAAGAGAGAGAAAACACTATTAAAGGCACAGACACTTCTGTGTATGCAGGCTGTTGCCTTTCATGCTCAAGGCAGACATTTCTAGTGCCACAGGGAATACAGCTCGGAGTTTGCTAATCTAGACAGAAACATTATTACAGGAAGACTGACTTTTCAAATTACACGTCTGGCAGTTTGCAATGTATTCTAATCCCCTTTTACATAAGAACATCCCTTGGTGTCTTGAGCCAGGCGTAGTGTTTTTCTTGTCATTTGATACAGGAATCGATAGATCATAAAAACATTCATTGTAAATCTCACAAAATGAAACCCAAAGAGGAAACGTCACGTGATTTTTCGCAGTTGTGCTAGATTGTTCTGGGCCTTTGAAGAGTTCTTCCAAAAATGCCAAGTACAAAATATCACAAGTCAGTACAGACCTTGTAAAATGACCTTCATTCAAAAACTTAGTAAGTGCAAACTGGTATTACAGCAGCCTTCTAAAAAGCACTTACCCCAGACAAAAATCCCTTGGAATTTTTCTCCCCTTTCTGAAATATCTGGAAGTCACATGCTTACCCTACATATCTGCCAGACACCTCATCTACCACTGCCTTTCCCACTTGCAAATTCGATCAAAATCATGCAGCCTTGTTAGAATTATTCAGGTCTCTTCAACATCTTTAGAAGACAGAGAATCAAACTGACAAGTACATGACATTCTAACATTTTAAAGCAAACCTAGTATTTAGGCAGTTTTTAAATGCAGAATTAGGTTGATCTGATTACATACAGGGTCAGGATACCACCAGAGACCACAGCATAAGTAGTGCTGCTTTTCCTTGCCATAGCTTCATCTCATTTAATGCCTGTTCAGGTAAACTTCTAACCATTTTATCCCTGTGTTTTCGGGCCAGATAACTTACCACCCAATTCACAGGCGTATAAAAATGCCAAGCAGTCCTTTTATTATTAACACAGGCCAGGAGTCAGTTGTTGACCTTAAGAAAGCTTCTTTGCCTGCTTTAATTGCAATTCTTTAATATAAAACATCCCCTTACAACCGACTGGTGCTTTGCTGTTCGTGCCCTCTCCACGGTCTCCCTGCAAAAGAGAACAGAGACGTTAAGACCCATCGCTGGCAGGACATCACCAGTCCCTGGTGTAACAGCTCCACGGACAGCAGTGCAGTGTCGCTGCAATATGCCGACACAAAGATCCCGACTACACATCATGTCTAGTTCAATGCACCCGCACACTGCTACTGAAAGGATTGTTCTCACCTTCACACTCGTTCCTGACACTGCCCTCACCTCAGGCCCTGTCACAGTACAGAGCATTTCAGCTCCCTGAGCCACAGCAAAACTCACCACAGAAAAACAGAGGGGGGGACCCCGCAGAGACACGGGGTGATTTAACAGGATGGTTTGGGGAACTCCAGGTGTAGTTTACACATTATTCTTAACCTGGTGAATCTAGAGAGTCTGGAAATTTTTTCTTATTGGTATTTTGCTAATTCAGGATTCCGTATCTTAGGGCTTCCTAGGTCAACTCTCAGAAACAGAGGGAAATGTAGAACACTTGTTCACTCAAGAAATTAAGTGAACAGGTTGTATCACAGTTGAAATAAAGCCTAGGTTTTAGGAAGAGAAGGAAAACTTCCTTCTGCTGAACTCTTAAAAAAAAAAAAACCAAAGTAAAACAAATCCCTACAGACAGAGGTTAATGCACACACACTCCATTCCCACTCTCAGTTTTGGTTGTTTGGGTTTTTAGGCACAGAACTGCAAAGAAGTGCAACTCGTCTACCAAAACCAGTATGCTTAAGAGAAGAAACATGGATTAAAAACCAGGTGTGATTTGGGTTGGGTTTTTAATGTTTTGTCAAGAGCATATGTCATATAAAGCTGGGATTCCATAGAGCGATTCCTGAAATAGTTAAATTCGTGTGTAACCAAAACTTCCAGGTTTAAGCTTTACACACATAAAACACCCACCCAAACCTCTCTCTGCTGAAGTAGGTGCCAACTTTGAAAACTGTTGCTATAAGAACAATACTTCACCTTATGAATTTAGTGGCAAAACTACAGGGGACACAGACATGATGGTTTTTCTGAAGCCCTTAGAGACTGCTAGAGCTAGACAGGACAGATGCCTGTGCTTTTGAAGTGAAGTCGTGAAGAATTCTGCTGCCACCTGCCTTCCACACTGGAGAATTCTAGTTAACTAACTCGGATAAAAACCACGGTAACGGATAGATTCCATCCCACAACAGCCACACCACTGGATTATAACCCAGCATACCACTAGGGAGAGGCTTAATTCTTTCCACTACAAATAAAAAATGCACTGCGATCCCTTTCTAGTTCCAATTCCTAGCCTATGCTCAGTTTTCTTACATTCTTGCATCCATTTCAGAACTAAAGACACCAGGAAAAAGGTATGCTTACACAAAATCCAATCCCCGTAACTCTCATTGGACTGAACAGCTTTAGAATTCCAGGCACTGAAGTGGATTTCTGGACTGCTCAACAGGGATCTCTTTAAGAATAAAGCCCAGCAGAAACCTGTCTGAATTCAAATCTTTACAAGTCCAACAGCTTTGGAGCTCTGCTGTTCCAAAACCACTTTTGCTTCCTTTGAGGTTATTTGCACAGACCGGAAGAGGGGAACAACCTCAAAATCACTCATTTCTTTCAAGTATCCTGACAGAGAGTAAATTGTCCAAAGGAGCAGAGCTACCAGCATCCCCGCAGATGGCGAGACTATTTGCATTCCGTCCTTACTAAGCACCAGTAACCCCAGAGGATAAATGATCAGGTGCCCGAGCTAGAGAAAAAAGCTCCGTGTTTACATCCTATCAATATTCAGCCACAAGGCAGAAATCACAGACCATCAGCAATATTGCTCACTTTGCTGCTCATCTGGCAGCACAGACACATCCATACTTAAATACAGAGAGTTGCTTCCCACTGGAAAAGGGAGAGCCCTGAGCTCTCTAAAGGTGCATGGACCCATCAGCACAGCAAGAAGTGCTCCTCTACCTCCTTTGCTTGGCCAAGTATTGGGCTGTCAGCAGTTACAGCGCTCGCTGCGCTGCCCAGGGCAGAGCCTCTGTAACACCTGGTTGCACTCAGACACCCAGCTAGGAACCAAGGAACATATTAAGTTAAAGGACAGCTGGATTACATTGGTTTCTCCTCATCTACTCATAACTTCTTGTTTATTGTAATGCCGCTTGTAATTCAACCTCCCACGAACAAGGTAACAGTCACTGGCAAACAACGAACAGCCCTAAGAAGCTGTTGCATCCTGCACTGCAGTCCCTTGCCATGGACTGAACACAGACTGCCATGTACTGCCAGAAAGGAAAGGCTGTGTTGGCAATAGTGGGAATAACAGGAGAGGAAACCACGGCACCCCGCAGGCAACATTCTGCCCTGACAATTCTGATCACATCGTTAAGTCCTAGAAAAACAGAAACCATGAAAAAGTCTCCGGAGTCTGAAGAGACACGAATGAAAAATTCTTGAAAACCCACACAATACAGCCCAAACTAGTCAAGCGTGGGGGACTGTACACTTTGGGAATGTTGGGTTCTGTTCTTTACCTATTCTTTATTAGGACAGAGCACCCCATCATCGCCCCAGATTAATGCTGACTGAAAACACTGGCAGTAGGCTTTAGTTCTGATCTACCCAACAGAAGATCACTTAGAAGACAATGTCGCTGCAATAAAGATCAACTTCACACGGCACAAGACTCATTGTCCCTCTACTACTTCTGTGTATAAAATCAGCATTACAGCCTCTAGAACTGCCATTTCATTGTAGGAGAAATTGTTCCCGCGTAAATCAAATCACCTTATTTGTTAAAATGCTTTGAAAAATAATTAAAGAATGACACCTTCTGACCAGAAAGGATATTGAGCTTTAACAGTACAGAAACAGCACATCAGGAGACAAGGTCTCCTAGGATATTATTGATCAACTCAGAAACCTGAGACAAGACAGAAATACTTGGAAGGACTCACATATGTTTCGAATTATTTATGCTCTGCCTGTAATAACTGAAACAGACTCAAATACTATTCCTTATTTGAAGACAAGGCATATAAGATGTATATGACCTTTACAATAATGATAAAAAACCCCAAATATGAGTCTGGACTTACACACTTTTCCCATTCTGACATCTAGAACACATTTTCTTAACTCCCCCCTCCTCCCTCTAGATACTTGGAGGAAAAAAAGAAGTCACACACACCTGGCTGGAATTATTACAGCCTTACAAAGCAATACACTGCTATGTTTATGTAAACTCTGGCAGTGACTGTCACCTGGCAGTTTAGGATATTTGTTATGGAAGGAGACTTTCAAAGGTTATTTATTATTATTCACGAGAAGCCAATGTATAGGGCCTACGGTTTAAATAAAGGAAAGAGTTACAATATTTCTGCTAGAAGTAACCCTCTCAAAATAAAAAAAAAAGGAACTTCGTTCAAGGGGAACGCATTTCTACTTCTACCTTGGAATGTGTAGGTGTTCCCAGCATTTCTAACGCCGTACGTAAAAATAAGATGATTATATCCATCCAGGAAATCTTGCACCGGTTGCTTCATGGTACCGTCACAGAATTCTTCTGGAGTTGTTTCAGGGGCAAACCCCTGAGCATTACCAAGAAACATCTTTATTGTGTTTCAGCAATCATTAGAGACTTTTACAGAATCCTTTAAATTCTGTGTGTTTATAATCTTAAAGACTATTGACAGTTTAAAAACCTAGTTTGCTTGCTATTAAATAAGTTAAACAACTTTTTCCAGGAAAAAATTAAAAACTTTGAAAGACCATTCATTTACTCGTGAAAAAGTGAACTTCTGCACTGTCTGCTCAGCAGTTTTTTCACTCAGTCGACTCAAAGAAGTTTTGGGAAGCTTCAGTCTGACGCCTGTTGAATCTCAAGTGAAACACAGTTCCAGTAAAAGGAAGCAGAAACAATGCAGGCATGAACAGAGTATGAACAGCTCAGCTTAGAGGAAAAAAACCAACAAAACCCCCAAGCGTACGTTTAAGGTATTTTTAAACTATACAAATGTCTCACCTGCAATTCATTTTCTCTTTCCGACGATGTAAGTGGCAAACTGGTATGTGTCCCTTAGGCTCCAAACTGCTCCTCTGAAATCAAAAAAATAAATAAATAAGGAAGTTAGAAATTTGACTAGATTCTTTATTGGATAGCGAGCATGTTAAGGCAGTTTTATTTTCACCAGGCTGTTCTGAACGGACTCATTTGATGACGAGGGAAGCAAAAGCAATTCACTACATCAGTTTTCACAAGTGCTGAGGCCCCTGCAGAAGTTCGCTGGGATAACTTAAGAGTTCATAATCTTGCAGCATGTACATATAGATACACACACACACACGACATTAAGGCAATTAGAGATCAAGAATGAAACCCACAAAACCATTCTGTGATTAAGCTGCTCCAAGCTGGCAATTAGCCTCATTCACAGAAGGCTGATGCTCCCAATCAAGTATCAGTGCAGTGCCACACAACTCAGTCCAATCCTATCTATCTCCTCCAAATTAAAAACACACTGAAGATGCTTTTCCTCTTCTCTGTAAAATTCTGATTATTCTTACTGATGAAAAGACTAAGCTCATTAAAAAATATCCAAACAATGCAAACATTAAAGCTTTCTTACCTGCCTCGTGTTTGAGCTTGAAGAAACCAAAGACAAATCAGGGGAGAGATCTGTTTTAAAATCTTCCACGCTTCCTGGTGCTGTTTTCTGAAGTGGCTCAGCACCAGCAATACAGGATGGTCTGAAAAATTCCTCTTTATCCAAATTCGGTTCCATCCTGCGAGATAAAATACAACCCTTTTTTTGCTTTCTGATCACATGCCATAAAGCTTCTGAAGTCTCTCATATAAGACAAGTCAATCTGAAACTGAGAGCTGCAGTTTCTCTAAGGAGAAAGCTTTCTTTATCCTACTCAAAATTTACACAGCAAGTTCCTGATAGCTGGGAGAGGCTCTGCAGTGGGGTTCACATCATGATGAAACGAGACCAGCCATTCTTCTTCCAATGCAAAGCAACTGTTTACCAGGGAAAAACCCTTACACGTATACCACAACCTTGCTAAAACCCGTGTCTGACAAGGAAGAGAGAATTAAAAAAAAACCCCACATCAAACAATCATATTGTTCTGCATCCGCTTCTCCATCATCCCATTATAGCGGCCATTTAGAATAAAAGTTCATTGCAAGAGTAACCCAAACTTCATGGTTATCTCCGCAGGACCTGATAAATAATTGGTATTATAAGTGTAACACAATGTAGCTGAATACGTGACAGAGTCCAGAAAAATTCTGAAGACTAGCAGATACTTTTAGCTCTTAAGGGGACACCAGAAAATTAGAAGACCTCATGCCAGAGTGCAAGTTAAAGAACTGCTTTTTAGTGATTTTTTCAGTTGTTTTACAGATCAGCAATTCATTTATTAATCCAAAATTTAATGATTTTTGTGCATCTCAGAATCTGGGCAGTGAAAATTTGCTATAGGAAATGAAAGTAAATTGATTCAGGGTTGATAGTAGACAGGTAGATTTCAAAATAATCTTTTAAAAGTGCATTTTATTTCAAAACATTAGTATTTTTGTCTGCCCTTCACTCTCCAGTTGCTTTTTCCTGTGATGTTACAGACGCGGCTTGGCAGCTTTTGCTCTGGATTAAGTTTAACTCCTTGGGCTCGCAGACTACGACAGCAGCTCCCTGGGCTCGTAGACTCCCAGACTGTGGCAGCAAGCACCCCAGCAGCTGGACACCTACCACGTGGCGTCCTGCAGTTTTGAAGCTTTGGACAGGATGAGTCAATGGTCTCTAATACTACATTCCCATGTCTGTGCTACAGCCATGCAGACACATTTTGTCTCTAAACACTCACGGGGAACACACGGCGTTCATTAAAGCAGCAGACAGAGCAGGGCTGGTTCAAAGCCCTTTTGCTCAGAAAAAGCCTTGCCTGTTAAGCAGCCGTAATATTTTTGTTCCCCCCAGCAAAGAACCTGAAGGACACCAGCACTTTGGGGTCAGAACAGTTAACAGCTCAGCCTTCCCATCCAGCTTGTAAAAGGCGGATCCAGGACTTGGTGAAGCCAGACAAACTTCACAAGATGCAAACGAGGTAAAGCGATACATAAACGAGGCAGCAACGTCTAGTTTGATCTACAGCTCTTATTTTTGCCAGACACTACATGAAAACCAGGAGCAACTTGGCCTGAAATACTGCCAAAGCTCGAACAAACACTGAGCTGGGAATAAGCTGCTACTGGAAAGCAACATACCTGTGCTGTGCCGGTCCAGGAGTGTTATTCATCAGCTGCACAAGTCCCGGGGCAAAACTCTTACCAGACCTTGGCAGGAGACATAGCTGTTAGGTAACTGGCAGTCTATATTTTGTTTTAAATACGAGCTTATTTTAGAGTGTGATTGCTCAAGATTGCGCCCTCACTCTGGGCTTTCTTACCCAAGGGGCCAAAGGCCAACACGAAGCCCTGCGAGCCAAGCTGGAATTCAAAGCATTCCTGCGAGCCCCGCACTCCGAGAAGTCAGGTCCCACCACTAACACAGGTCCCAGACAAGGTGCGACTGTCCGTCTGTCTGCACACTGTGTCGGTCACACAGCGCCGTCATTGCTGGGATGTGCTGGGGGAAACGGGCACACTGCCTGCCTGGGGCCACTCCAACGGACTTGTGTGCGGGGAGATGTCCCTGTAATTCTGCTCACGGTGCCAGCAGAGTTCGGAGCTGCAGACACCTTCCGAGGGGGATCCCGACGGGCACACCAAGCCAAGCGTGTCACCGCACACACACAGCCTGCAGCGCTGCCAGGCAGCACAGGGGCTGGAAAGGCTCCAAACCTCACAGCCGGCAGCTCATAAGACCACAACGCATCAGCGCTTACACTGAAAGAGATTCAAAGGAAAAACCTTCCCTCAGCGCCAGGCTCCGCAGGTTTCCCGCTCTCACGGCCGCCGCCGCACGGCCTTGCCATGGCCCCGGCCGCTCCCCGCCACTCGCAGCCCCACAGCAGCACCGAAAAGCTCCCCCCCCCGGCCCCCCACAGCCTTTCCCCCCCGTAACGCCGGGAGTAACCGCGGCCGCAGCGGGGAGAGGCGGGGGAAGAGCCCCCAGCCCCGCTCCCAGCGCCGCCACCCCCAGGCCGCAACCGCCGCCTCCTTCCCTCCTCCAGCGAGGGGCCGGCAGCCCCGCAACGCCTTCCCGGAGAGCCCCCGCCGGGCCGGGCCAGCCCCGGCACCCACCTCCGCCAGGCGAGGGCCGAGCTGCCGCCGAGCTGCCGCCGAGCTGCCGCCGCTCCCCGACGGAACCAACGGGCCCGGCCGCGGCTTCTCCCCATCGGAGCAACGGCGGAGCGCGGCGAGAGGGGGCGGGAAAGGGGGGGAGTAAGGGAGAGGGGGGGGAAGGGGGCGGAAGGGAGGGGGGGAAGGGAGAGGGGAGAAGGGAGGGGGGAGAAGGGATGGGAAGGGGGGGGGGAAGGGAGAGGGGGAAGGCGGGGGAAGGGAGGGGGGAGAAGGGAGGGGTTAAGGGGGGGAGAAGGGGGAAGGGGGGATAACAAAAATCCCCGTAAGAATTCTACAGTTTTAGAGCCGTTTTGTCCCGTTGGGTTCACACATTTCTCACGTTATTAGATAGTTATGGGGGGCTGTTGGTCTTCCAGCCCTGCGATTTAAAGGGTGAAAGAGCATTAAAATACATTTTCAACAGGTGTCTGCCTAAGGCTCTGCACACTCCAAAAAAGTATGGGTTTTTCCCCGTTCTGGAAAGAAAGGAGGGAGAAATACTGAACTCCTAGATGTGGTGCTTCCCTTCTGATCCGTGCGATAGGTGAATATACCTAAACCAGCAGCATCTGGTTTTTTGCAAGGAATGCTCTTAATATTCTCAAGTTACTCGATTAAGCTGTACTGTGTTCGCTTTATTTTCAGAGGGGAGAAAGTGAACAAGACCCAGTGTGACTTTCCTGTGATAGAGCACCAGGGTAAACATGGACTGGAGCTGGGAACAGCAGTGGCAGAGTGCCGGCACCCCTGGAACATCGATCTGCCAGCAGCTGGGCCACAAGTCTGTTCCTTCACTCCTGGCTTTGGTTAATAGAGTTTGTGTAAACGGAGAAGACGTGTACGTGCTCCTCATTGCTACTTCTCTCCAAAATACGACCAAAGCTTTGTATCCGCGCGGCTTTGAATTAGAATTACCCCGCTGGCGCTCTGTGAGATCCTTTTTTGGTTCTTGGGTAATGGATTTACCTGTGGACTGCCCCTGTTCGTGCATTTCTACCATCACTCAACAGGGGCCCTTCCAAAAAACCTTAATTACTACTCCAGAACAGAAGGGAAAAGCTGTGAAGTGTAAACATGATGTTGTGAGGAGAAAATCTACCATGTTGAACTGTAAATCAGAGTAACTGCTGTGTAAATACCATCTTTTGCAGAAGGTCCTACACTGCTCACTCCTAAATGCTTAAAAGAAAAGTTAGTTTTTAGACTCTGCTTTCTGCTGCATCTCTCATCTGTTGATGCTCTTGCAGACTCCGCTGTAGTTCTTAATCAATTTCTTAACAGTTGTTTTGGTACTAAACTTGCTGTTGCTGGACTTCTGGGAAAGGAGCATCCCCTGCTCAAGTTTCTGACACCCCTACGCAAGCGTCAGAGGTGTCAGTGAGTTACTGATTGTTCAGTCCTACAGCACGTGCTGTGAAACTTGGTGTTTCGTGCTGTGTGCTGCTGTGAACTCAGCAGCTTTGGGCAAGGTGGCAGTGCTGGCAAAGGAGAAAAGCTTTTCACTTGAGTGGAAGTAAAATTATTTTAAGTCCACAGACACATATTTTGTGCAGCTCTCACGTTTGCGCTTCCAATCTTTTTTGCTTCCCTGGCTTTATCTGTGAGCTCACCAGTCTTTCTACAATGAGGTGAATGAACCAGCTACAGTTGAAGACCTTCAATATTTATCCTGCTTTGCTACATGATTGTGGTTGTCAGTACAGAGCATCTCGATCACCTCTAAATCCTCTTATGAATGATCATACCCTTCTCACTGTAGCTGTTGGGCAAAACTCTGCTACGTTTTGTATCTTGGCACCTTAGATGGCAAAATATGTCTTAAGACATCTCGGCACCTCTCCCTTTTAGTGAAGTATGTAAAATTCATGTCCAGCGTGAGGAGTTTGTAGTATTTTGTCTGATACGTTTTCTTGAGACCACACAACCAGGCTTTGAGAGCAAACCATCTCCCAGTGCTGAATTTTGAATCTGGTAGTATTTAGAAGCATGGCTTTCCAAGCCAAAGTAAAGCTGCTGTTTCCTCTGCCCTAGCAGGAACACTTGATACATCTCATTAGAACAGAAAAGAAAAGGTACAGAAAAGCAGGAGGAACAAAGTGTCCTGTAGAATTTGATCCCTCCTAAAAACAATCAAAACCCCAAACCTGAATGGAGATGGAAACCACCATTGCTAATGCTTCGGTATGACTCTTTGTTAGTGACTCTATAAAACCCGTTGGGTCTGTTCAGAGGATGTCTCCGTGCAGTACACAGGTACCCGTGTGCTTAGTGCTCCCAACGCGAGATGGCTGCCAAACTCCACCTTACTGTAGCTGCAGCACTCACAGAAATCTGTAGTATCACTTTGGAGTGCAGAGCTGGGATGGCCTAATCCTGCAGTGATAGTCAGGCTTGGTTTTAATACTAAACATACCTGCATGTTACTAAATGGACCCAGCTGGATTCTGAAACGTTTGTGTGAAGTACAGCTGGAGTCAGTTCTGAAGGTGGTGAAATGCATATGATTTTACTGCAGGGAAAAACCAGTCTTAAGCTAATAAAATGTTTATGGAAATTTGGGATCGTGATGGAATGTTGTAGATCTTTCTGGAGAACCTTACATGCGACACATTAGGTGTGGGCGTAAGTAGTTCTCCTTGTATCTAGTTTAGAAACCAACTGAAAAAGGAGAAGGAAGTCCCAAACACTAAGCAAAACACTTGTGCTGGATTTTTAGCTTAATTTTAAAAGTAAGGGCATATTGAGTATGAATGAAAATTCTCAGGAAAGTGTACAATGCCATTGCTTTTCTGAATGTAAAATGGGGGATGGGCTGTATTAAAAGGGTTGTTGGACCAGTGGAAGTGGAAACCAGACATAACTGTGACCGTTATCCAGCTCACAGGTATTACTGCATATTAGTAAAACTAGCTAGATTTTTCTGTAGTGGGGCAGAGCAGAAGGCTGGAGTAGAGCCATGGCAAAATGTTCTTTAAGGCTCCTGAGCACCCCTTGCTGCAAACCACGTCTGTAAGCCGAAGAGGCACCTACTGCATTTTAAACTGCTCCGAGGGGCTTTACTGCAAGACTTCACAATGCCATGTGATATAAGGGTGTGGCTTTCAGCTGGTGACCATTTCCCATATAGTAATTGCTGTTTGGCAGTGCTAGTGACTTGTACTGTTGATGTTCATCATCCTGAGCTGTTGTTGTGGTTTGTTTGGTTTGGGTTTTTTTTGAGGAGGTGTGCAGGAGAGTTGGGAAGATGACTCTGGACCAAAAGAGAACTGAATATGTGAAAGCAAATCATACTGAGAACTATGCAGAAACACTAGCACTGAGGGAAAGAACTGAAACCTGGGAAGGTCAGCTGGCTGCACCTGAAGAACAGTGCAGAAGGGAAAAAACCAAAAGAGAAGAGTTCAGTGGGCAAATAAAACCCTTGAATCTCCAGCTCTCTGCTCTGAAGAAAGGGCTTCTGGCTGAGGTGCAGAACTCCAGCAGTGTCGAGCTGACCATCAGGAGATTGTTTCTGAATTGGACAAACAGAAACTATCAATAGGGAACAAGAAGAAAAGGTGATTCAGCTAAATAGCGAAGTAGAAGGTGCTAAACAAAATATAATTTATAAAGTGTCACTAATTCAAACAATGCAGTCCAAAGTAGGTGAGTTGTATAAATGACACTTGGAGTCTTACGCTACGGATATTGATTCCGTTGATCTAAAGGATTCCTGAGACTCTCAGAAAGATGAGCTGGAGAGAGCTGAACTGAGTCCTGTGTGCATGGAGTCCCAGACTGCTTCCACAGCAGCTCTGGGACAGGAGAGCTCCTCTCACTGCAGTGTTGGAAGCATTTGGGAAGGATGCCAAAACATTGTTAAGGCTTCTCACAAACAAGTCAGCAGATTCAAGAACTACTTCGACGAGTTGAAGACGTAAAGAAGGGACTTGATGATGCTGAGGATTGCAATAAACAACTAAAAATAAAGTTAAATGAGACTGCAAATCAAGATCATCAGTCCACAAAGGAAGAAGATCTTATGAACCAGTTACAAGAGCACATCCAGAAGAAACCCCAGGATTTTGGAAAACAGGCTGCAGAGGATCACAGAGTAATTGCACCGTTTGAAGAGGAAGTTACCGGCTCCGAGGGAGAAACAAGAGAGCTTGAATGGCTCTTGGAGGCTTTTAGAGCTAAAGCTGAGAGCATAGCAAAGTTAGAAGAAGTAGCTAAAGACAAAGAATCTATTCTTTTGAATCTGGAAAGGAATACAGTAGCTCTGCAAGAGGAATGTGCCAATTCAGACAAAAACCTGAAGGAATTAAATGATCAGGAAGCAAATCTAAAGGAGGGGGTTGTGCCCTTGGTGAACAGCTTGGAGAACATGAAACACACTCTTCAAGGAAAAGAGAAGAATGAGGATGAGCAAATACAATCTCTAGAATTGTAAGTAAATGATGAGAGAATTCCTAGCCCTTTGAGAACAGACTCAAGTTAGAACTACCTTCTGTGAACATCCGTTTATTTTGACATCACACACTTGCATGTTTGTCAACTTTACCAACCAAACTGCTTCAGAACTTTTAGTGCCCTACTTGATTTCTGTCTTTGCATATTTTGCTAGCTCTGTTTTCCTCACCTGTTTGTGTATTCTTTCAGAAATATGGCTCTAAATCCTGCAGAACTGTCGTAGGGGGGAACAGGAAAGGATGAATTATTTGGGGATTTCTAATAGCATTATGGTGCATACCCTTTTTGGAGGAAATGGCATAGTTTAATGTTTATCCTGTAACTCGTATAAAAGCTGGCAATGTTTTCTTTAGAAAGGACTGGATGGTAAAAAGGGGAAGAAGAAAGGGAAAAAAAAGCCTAGTAATGAAACAGTAATCAGGTGATTTTGGTAACAGCTGTTCTAGGGGAACACAGTGTAGTGTAAGAACGTGAAGGAGTAATGGGTGTGGGAGAGTAGAACTTCCCCAGCCCCCTCAACTTTTTAAACCTTTAAGAAATAAGAGATTAAATGTATCTGAGAGATTATATTTGCTATGTGGCAAGGAAACTGCAATCCTGTAAAAATGGCTTTAAGATGCTGTGTAGCCCTTCGGACTGGGGTTTCTTCAGTTCCAACATCTGCGGGCGCCTGCATGTGCTCTAAAATACAATTTGGCGTGAAGGTCTGGGGCACTTGGAAAGGTTTTCCTTTTGTGAGACCTTATTTTGTACTGTTAATTACAGAGTTTAAGAAATCTTCTATTAGGTAATTGCGAAGTGAAAATCCAAGATGACTTACTGTAAGCTTTTTAAAAGAAATACGACCACTGAAAAATAAACCCATTAAACTTCTTAATGACTTCGTAGCACTTCATAACAACGGGACTTGTTACAATGTTGTTGTTTTTTCTACTTTCTTTTGATTTTTATTTATTTTGATCCTTACAAGGTCTGGGATGTAAATGTCAAGTTTATACTCAATTGATATTAACCTTGTCCCTTTTGTTACTGTGTAAGGACACCTCATGATAGAAACGGTTACTCTACTGTGCTTAAAAACAAGACTTTTAAAAAATTGCACGGTTCAAGAGTGAATCTGAGCGGTTTGTTACTTGAGGATCATATAATAAGTAGCTGAAGTCCCAAAGTAAAATTACAACGCTTGTCATTTAGCTGATAGATCTGCGATTCTGTTCATGCATAAAACCGGCCATCAAAGAGCCTGAGTTAATGTGTAAAAGCTGCTTCTTTGAGACGTGTAACACTCATGTTATTTCTGTCTCTTCATTTCTAACACAAGGCTACGTCAGGATCTTTCTGAGAGCCCTGCCCTTGTACAGAGCTTGGAAAAAGGTTTGCAGAGGAAAGAGGAAGAACATGCAGATTTGAGAGAGAAACTTTCCGATGCCAAGAAACAAATTCAGCAAGTACAAAACCAGGTTTGTAACCCCAGGCCAAATGTTCCTTCTGCAAGTGTGTGTGGGGTTCTGTTGGTAAAAGCTGTTTTCACAAGTCTCAAGCCCCAGCTGTTAGAAGTGGTTCATAACAAGGCTGCGTTCAGCGATCCATTTAGAGTGAGAGTGAGTCTGAAGTTCCATTGCCATTGAGCTGTGAGCTAAAGCCCGGAGGTCAAAACAGGGGTTAGTGCTGACATTGAAGGGGGGAGTAAATTGTATTAATACCCTTGAAAAAGGCTTGTCAGAAGTCGGCTTGTTCCCTAGGAAGGATGTACAGTACAGTGCACTTCTAGCCCCTGGAATTTAGCAAAGATGCTTGCAAAAACGTGATCCTTGATGAAAGTATGTTTTCACTTGGATAACTTGCAGAGATTGTAAAAGGCTGATAGCTAAAGGTTAGCTTTGCTTGTGCATCGTTACAGGTGTGCAGAGTGCAATCCGAGGAGAAATCCCTGAGGAACAAAGGTAATGAACTTCAGAAAATGACAAACCAGTTTAGGAAAGAATTAGAGATCAAACAGCGCACAGTCCTGCAATTTAAAAAGGTATTCTATTCTTTTAAATTTTACTTGCTTTTAATTTTTTTAGCTAATCCAGTAATGAGGCAAATGTTCCAACCAACAGGAGAAAGCTTACAGAAATTGGGGTAAAAACAGGAGTAGCCAGCTGAAGTTAGTCTTAACGGATGAATGAAAGATGTTTACAGAACTTCTCACTGCAGGACCTTGGCAAATTGTTTTAAACAGAGTAATCTGCCTAGGAAATACATACTTAATACCTGCAGGCACCCTGCTTCTGATGAGTGACACTTAGATATGTCAGAGTAATGTCTTCTAAACACTGTTTTAGTCAGCTTGAATGCTCCTTTCACTATATGAAAAACTTATTTATTCTCAACTGTTTGTCTTTAAATACTTCATTTAATACTTACTGAGGCTCTGAATGAAAAGCTACCAATATGTATCATGTATGTTTGTTTCTTTCAACATGTTTTTGACATGTTTTCTTGCAACAAGTCAGTTCTTATGAGAAAGACACTGGATTTCTGACATAAATTGTGAGCTCACTGTATACTTGAGCAGGAAGGGAACATGGGATGTGAGAAAGACATCTGTTTATACAAAAACCATTTGATCCTAATAAAAAAAAATAGTAAGAGAAGTTACTAAAAAAACCAAACACTTCCCTAGCACTGCTATTTAAAAATTACCCCATTCGGACAGGTTCTCAGTAATTCCCCAGATCTACCACTGAGTACCTCGTACTCCAGGCTGCTTTATTCCAACCGCATCACTGGGTTATGTTTCTTCCCGCTAAAATCAACAGGAGCTTTGTCACTGTCCTGGGGGGGGTGGGGTGTCCCATTATACCCCTGGACTGTACAGGGTGGTCCTGTGGGAGGTGGGGGGGGTCCCCATTATACCCCTGGGCTGTATGGGGGGGTCCTTGGGAGGGGTTTTGGGGGTCCCCGACAGACCCTGGAGGGGGTTTGGGGGCATCCTAATTCCACACACCCTCCTTTTAGGAGGTCCAGGGAGGCTTCCTATTTCCCCCAAAATATAATTGGAGGGGTCCCCATTTCCCCTCGGGGCGGGGGGAGGTGTCTTATTTTTCCCTCCGGTTTGGGGGAGTTTGTGTTCCCTTTCTTCCCATATTGGGTGCTGGAGGGGGCCCATTTCCCCCTCCCAAGTTGGGGGGGTGCAGGGGGGGTTACCCCTTTCCCACCCAATTTGGGGTGCTCAGGAGTGTTCCTATTTCCCTGAGTTTTGGGGTGTTCACAGATGTTGTCCCCCTTCCCCTCCTGTTGAGGGGGGGTGCATGGCACCTCGCCTTCCTCTCCTATTTGGGTGGCCCAGGGGGGGTCCTCACTAGCCCCCCCCGCGCCCCCAGGCCTGGAGGGGGAACCCCTCTTGCAGGAGCTGGCTCGCTGGTACGTGGCCGCCATGGGTGACATGGAGGGGCGCAAGCCAGGGCCCACCAGCATCCTGGGTGAGTGGCGGGGGGGGGACAGTCTGGGGGGGGGGTTGGGGGGTGCCAGGGGGGTCTCACCCCCCACACACACCCCCACAGGCACCTCGCAGCTGCGGCCGGGGGAGCCCGAGGGCTATCGCATCCCCTTCAACCCCAGCGGCACCGGCTGCGGGGCCGCCATGCGCAGCCTGGCCATCGGCCTCAGGTGGGGACAGGGACACGGGGGGGGACAGTGGCGGTGGGGGGGACATGGGGGGACACATGGGGATGGGGGGTGGGGGTATCAGAGCTGGGGGGGCATGGAATGGGAGGGGGATGTGGGGGTATTGGAGCTGGAGGGGACAGGGATGGGGACACTGGGCTGTCAGATCTGGGGGGGCGGGAGGGGGACATGGGGGTGTCAGGGGTGGAGGGATGAGGACATGAGGGGATGGGGACACGGGGCTGGGGACATGGGGGTGTCAGAAGTGGGGGAATGGGGACATGGAGGGGACAGGGGTGGGGACATGGGTGTCAGAGATGGGAGGGGGATGGGGACATGGGGAGACAGGGACAAGGGGGGATGTGGGGATGTGGGGATGGGGACATGGGTGTGGGACCTGGGGGGGATGGGGACATGGGGGTGACAGGGACATGGGGGTGTCAGAGGCTGGGGGATGGGGACACAGAGGGGGATGGGGACATGGGGGTGTCAGAGCTGGAGGGGACAAGGACCAGGGACTGGGGAGATGGTGGTGCTGGAGCTGAGAGGCCGGTGACAGGGGAATGGGGACAAGGACAGCGGGTCCAAGGGTGGCGGGATGGGGATGGGGACAAGGCCGGGGCTACAGGGACAGGGCGGGGGACAAGGGGAGGGACAGGGACAGGGCTGACGCCAGCGCAGGTACCCCCACGCCTGGGAGCTGCCGACGCTGATCCGGGTGAGCATCGAGAGCGGCCGCATGACCCACCACCACCCCACCGGTGGGTGCCAGGCCTGGGGCGGGGGGGGACGACAGGGGACACCGGAGACCCCCTGAAACCCCTGTCCCCTTTAGGGTACCTCGGGGCGCTAGCGGTGGCCCTCTTCGGGGCGCTGGGGGCTCGGGGGGAGCCCCCAGAGCGGTGGGGGGCTGAGCTGCTGCGGGTCCTGCCCCTCGCGTGGGACTACGTGGAAGGTGCCGGGGTGGCCGTGGGGGACAACGCTGCTGCCTGGCCCTTCTTCGGGGATGCCTGGCACCGGTGAGGGGGGCACTGGGAGCACTGGGAGGGGCTCTCTCCCAGTCCTGGCAATGCCTCCGTCACTGGTGTCACTGCTGATCCCAGTGCCCAGTCTGGCCGCAGGACCACCAGTTCCCACCCTGTGTCCCCGTGTCCCCAGTGTCCCTGCCAGTGCTGCCACCCTCAGCCCAGGGCCACCCCCCACTCCCAGTGACCTCAGTGTCCCTGGTGTTACTGATGTCCCCACTGCACCCACTGCCACCATACCCCAATTGTCCCCAACGTCCCCACAAGTACCTCGTGTCACAGGGGCTGCTGGAGAGCCACAGCCCGGTGACCCCCCATGTCACTGCTTACCCCACTGTCACCGGTGACACCGATGACCCCAATGTCCCCAGTATCCCTGCTGACCCCAGTGTCCCCATGACCCCAGTGTTCCTGCTGACCCCAGTATCCCCAGTGACCCCAGTGGCCCCATGCCCTCAATGACTCCAGTGTCCCCAGTGACCTCACTGTCCCATGTCTCTGCAGGTACCTGGAATCCCGGGGGCTGCTGGAGGGTCGTGGCCCGCCACAGGTGCCACCCCTTCTGTCACCAGCCGAGCGGGACGCAGCATACCTGGGCTGGGCACTGGAGGGGTGGCCTGGGCGCAGTGGCCATGATGCACCCATGGTGGCTCTGGAGGCCCTGCTGGCAGCTGGCGGATGCTGGGGGTACCTGTGTGCCCGTGGGGTGCTGCACGGTGGGGACAATGACTCGACGGGGACCATCGCCACTGGGTGCTGGGGGTTGCGGGGGGGGGCTGGCGTCCATCCCCCCTGGGCTGCACTGCCGCCTCGAGCACCGCGGGCGGCTGCGGGATGCTGCCCACCGCCTCCACGCGCTGGCCTGGGGGAGACACTGAGCCCCCGCCATGTCCCTGGTGTCACCAGCTGTCCCCCTCCTCCTGAAAAAGGTCCTGTGGGTCCCCAGGGTGCAGCAGAGACATTTGTGGGGTCCTGGAGGGGTTTGGGACGTTCAATGTGGGGCAGAAGGTCCCTTTATGGAGTGTTGAGGGGCTCAGGAAGGTTCCTGGGGGTCAACAGGGACCTCCATGGGGTGCTGGGGGGCTCAAGAGGGTCCCTGGGGGTCAACAGGGACCTTCATGGGGGGCTCTGGCAGGTCCCTGGGTGTTAAAGGATTTCCCAGGCTGCGGGTACCTCTGGGCTGGCTTTATTAACAACTCAGAGCTGGGCCAGCACCTCAGGGAGTGGCCACAGCTCCCAAAAAGCGCCCTCTCTAGAGACGATCCAACATACAATACAAAGAGTCTCTGGGGAGTTTCCAGGCACTTCCAGCTCTCAATTCATCACCCATTTCAAAAGTCCATTGTATTCCAGTTTCAGCCAGTTCTGACCGTGCCGTTCCAATTCCCCTTCGGACACCACCGCTCACTGCTGCAGTCTTCGGCCGTCGTGGTCACTTATCTTCAGGATTGTTCCTAGAGCACCTGTGCTCTATAAAACAGTATCTGTTTATTAATTATTCCTGCTATTAATAACATCCTAAGAGAAAAGAGTTTTCTAAAGCTTGTGCCTTTTACAACGGCCCGGCCAGGCTGAGGCCGCAGCTCGTCCCCGTGTAGACCAACGCCGCCTCTTCCTCCTCCTCCTCCTCCTCTTCCTCCTGGCAGATGATGGTGACGGCGCTGGCGGGATCTGGCGTCACCGGCTGCAAACACGCCTGGAAGGACACAGGGGACAGAGGTGACACAGGGACATCCCTGCCCCAGTGGTATCCGAAACGTCCCCGCGGCCGCACCGCCGCCGTCACCCGCCGCCATCACCCGGCGGCATCACCCGGCGTCACCCACCAGCTTGAGCCGCTCCTCAGAGACGAGGCTGTCGCGGCGCAGCTGCTCCACCAGCCCCTCCATGGCCGCCAGCCGAGCGCGGTGCCGCCGCCGCCGCTGCTGCAGCACCTTCACCTTCCGCTGCAGCACCACGGCCACGGCCACCAGCTCCTCGGTGCTCAGCTCATCCGGTGGCGACAACGGCGCCGGGGTCGCTCGGGACACGATGGGGACGGTGGAAACGATGGGCACGGTTAAAGCCGACGAAACGACCGTTTCCGGCGCGGCCACAGCTTCAAAATACGGCAGCGCCGGCGTGGCGGGAGGTTGGGGGGGTACCTGGGTGATGATGGTGCGGCCAGGGACCACCTCGGGGTTGTCCCCAGGTTTTGTCACGCCCGGTTCCGGGCTGGTGGATTTGGGGACGAGGGGTTGGGCCGGCAGCACCGGCTCCGTGCCACTGAGGGGCTGCTTAGGCTGGGTGCTGAGTTTCTCCTGTTTCTGTCAAAAAAAACCAAACCAAAACAAAACAAATTCTAATTTCTGGACATTCTGGCAGCAATAGGGCAGAGCAGGGGATGAGCAGCAACGCAGGTTTCTCCCCCAAAACACACATTTTGGGGACAAAAGCCACCCTGAGGTGACACACCGCCGCTCCAGACCCTTCTGTGGAGCTTCAAAATCACGGGGGGGACACACCTCGAGGACCCTCTGTGGAGCTTCCAGATCCCTCCGGGACAACCCACCACCCCTCAAAGAGCTTCACACTCCTTCTGAGGGGCCTTCCAGAACCTTCTAGATTCCTCCAGAACCTTCTAGAGTCACCCAGAACCTCCTGGGGACCCCCAAGATGCTCTCAGTGGATCCCCGAAATGCTTCTAAGGGACCTTTCCCTCTCCCAGCCCCTTCTGGGGGAGCTCCTAGATGGTTCTAGAACCTTTAGAGGGGGTTCTAGACTGTTCTAGATGCTTCCAGGGAGCGGGGTCTCACCGTGGGGCTGCAGGGGAAGATGGTGGGGACGGCGTCGGGCCGCAGGTAGCGCACGCCCCAGCGGTACTGGAAGCAGGAGGGCTCGAAGTGGTCGCTGCAGAGGTGCTGGTGGCGGGTGGGCAGCCAGTTCTCCCGGCGCATCTGTGCCAGCCACCGGCGCAACCGCGGCACGTCGTGCAGCGGGAACCTGGGGGGGGAACTGGGTGTTTGGGGGGGGGGATCCCCACATCCCCAGTCTCTAAGAGACCCAAAGGGCCCCGGTTTAGGCTGCCCCACGGCAGGGTCTTTTCCCCACCACCACCACACACACCCTGGGGGCTTCCCGCCCCTCCTTAAAGAGCTCACTTGGCCCTTCCACAGGCCCCACTCAGGTTCAAGTTTTGGCTCAGGCTCAGGGCAAGGCCCAGACCCCACCCACGCCCCACTGAGGTTCAGGTTCAGGCTCAGGTCCCAGCACACTCAGGTTCAGGCTCAGACTAAAGCTCAGGCCGAGGACCAGACCCTGCCCAGGCCCCACTCAGGTTCAAGGCTCAGGCTCAAGCCTAGGTCCAGAGCCCACTCAAGTTTATATCCAGGTCCAGGCCCCACTCAAGTTCAGGCTCAAGCTCAGGCCCAGACCCTGCCCTGGCCCCATTCAGGCTCAGGCTCAAACTCAGGCCTAAGCCCAGACCCTGCCCAGGCCCCACTCAGGTTCAGGCTCAAGCCCAAGCCCAAGCCCAGACCCAGACCCCACTCAGGCTCAGGCTCACACTCTGGCCCAGGCCCACTCAGACTCAGGCTCAAACTCAAGCCTCGGCCCAGCCCCTGCCCAGGCCCCTCCCCCGTGGGCGTGTCTCGGAGCAGAGGCCACCCCCCCGCCCCTCCTCGCCCCGCCCGGGTTCCCCGGTACCGACTTGTAGAAGCTGAGGCGGCGGCCGGGCGGCCGGGTCTGTCCCGCCGCGTTGGAGCAGTGCGGGGCGCGGCAGTACTTGGGCATGGTCGCTGCCCGCTCACGTGACGCTGCGCCGTATTACGTCAGCACGCACGTACGTCACGATGGCAATGCGTGGCGCCCCCCCACTGCCTTCCCCGCGGCCACGCATGCGCACTGAGGAAGCGGGGGGCGCCGCGGCCTCCACGCCGGGGCAGGAGCGGGGGAACCCCCGCGGGGCTCCCCACAGCCGGGCCGGCCCCGTTCTCCCGGGACGGTTCTCGCAACCGTTAAGAACCGCCTTCGCCTCCCGCCGTGACCCAATTACCTCCGGCGGCCACGGCCACGGCCGGTTGGGCTGGGCCCGCGGGGCTCGAACCCGCGGACACACGGGAGCGAGGGGGCGAGGTCAGCGCCGGCCGGCGGGCCGCTATTGGCCGAGGGCGGCGTGGAGTGACAAGAATGCGCGGGGCGGAGCCTAGCCGCGCGGCGCCGCGCTGCCATTGGGCGAGGCGGGGGAGGCGGGCGGTGAGCGGCGTGGGCGGTGGCCAATAGGGACGGGACGCCGGCTTTCCGCGCGCAGTTCGGAGCAGGAGCGAGCGGCGGCGGCCCGGAGCCATGGCGGCGGCGGGCGGCGGGGCTCACGGCGGCACCGGCACCGGCACCGGCACCGGCACCGGCTCGCCTCCGATCTTCAGCCTGGGGCGGCGATCGCGGTACCAAGGCCCAGAAGAGGCGGTGAGGGGCGCGCGGGGCGGGCGGCCGTTGGCCGGGGGGGGCGGGAGAAGGGCGGGGCCTCCCCGTGAGGGTGAGAGAGGGCCCCCACGGGGATGGGGGGGACACACGCAGGGTGGGACACAGAGAGGCCCTCGGGTGCTGCCCCAGGGCCACCCGTGCGGGCTCGGGGCCCCATCCGGGGCCTCCCCCCCGCCCCCATCTGCCCCCGGCCTCCTCCAGCCCGGGGGTCCCCTCGTCCTCTCCCCAGGTGACGCTGGAAAAGGTGCTGGGAGTCACCGCCCACACCAGTAACGGCTTGGCCTGCGACCCGGCCACGGGGCTGGTCGCCTACCCCGCCGGGTGAGACTGATTGCGAAAAACAGACTCTACAAATCGAATAGAGTTATACAGCAGGTATGTTTACTCCGGCCGGGGTGCAAGGGGATTTCTCCACAAAGCTTGCACACTCACTGCACATTTTACCAGAAACTCATCGAGTGTGGATATACATATTCATTGATTACATAACACAAACATCCATATGCATGAGTAAGGTTGGGTTAGCTCTAGAGGCTGGGGTCAGCAGTTTATGTTCTCTTTGCACCTGCGCATTGCCTCCTGGTGGTCGTCTTCTGGGGTCTTTGGGAGGAAGGCTCGTAGTCTTTCTCACCTTGTTTTTTCCCCTGAGCATGCACAGATTCTCTTAGCCAGTTTCTTGAACAACAAAAATGTTTTTCAGCCAGTTTACTCATCCTATCTTATCTAAGAGAACCAATGGAACTTCTACCGTCTGTATATGGCTATCTTTACTCATTACCGAGGCCCAACTAGTTAGAGCACACCTGTTCCTCAAGGACAAAACCAAGGTATTTTGCTGAACACTGCAGCTCTTGGTAGATTTTCACAGCAAACTGCTTTGTTTTGATGGACACAGCAGTCCTTGGTAAAATCCCACGGAACAGTCTGGGCAAGCAGGATTCTTAGCAATATTCAAAAATACTATAAGTAATACTATAACTTGCTAGAAGTAAGTAAATAAGCAAATAAGTCTTAAAACAAGTAATCATTTCTCTGTATCAAGACCCCCCCCCCCCCCCGGGACCCCTCTGTGCCCCCCCAGGATCCCAGCTGGGGAAAAACCTCCCCCCTTCCTATCCAGGTGCGTCATCGTCATCCTGAATCCCCGGGAGAACACACAGAGACACATCCTGAACACCTCCAGGTACCCCCAAACACCTCGGGGAGCCCCTCAATACCTCCAGGGACCCCCCAAATACCTCCAGTTACTCCCCAAACACCTACAGTTACTGCCAAACACCTCCAGGTACCCACCAAATACCCCCCAAACACCTCCAGGAACCCCAAACACCTCCAGGTACCCTCCAAATACCCCCTGAATGCCCTCAGTTACCCCCCAAACACCTCCAGGGACCCCCCAAATACCTCCAGGTACCCCCCAACACCTCCTGAGCATCTCCAGGTACCCCCCAAACGCAGGCTGTGCCATACACCGGGTTTCAGGAGCAACGCTTGTATTTCCCCTCCCAATAAAACCTTAGTTTTCCCTCCGGACCAGCCCAGTTTTTAAAGAAAACCTGCTATTTCTCAGGAAAACCCTGAGCGCGTTGGCCTTCTCACCCGATGGGAAGCTCATTGTCACTGGCGAGGTGGGTGCCACCGGTTTGTAGACACCCAACACCCCTATTTTGCCTGTCAAGGCAAGGTTACTCCTCCCCGGCTTTTCTGGGGGGGGTTTCCACTCCGTTTTCACTCACGCCACCGTTTTTCCCCGCAGAACGGGCACCGCCCGGCCGTCCGCGTGTGGGAGGTGGAGGAGGGGGCGCAGGTGTCGGCGCTGCAGGGTCACCAGCACGGCGTCGCCTGCGTCGCCTTCTCCCCCACCGCCAGGTACCTGGTGTCGGTGGGGTACCCCCACGACATGGCGGTCAACGTTTGGGACTGGAAGGTGAGCTTTGGCTAATCCCGCCTTAAAGCAGCCTCAAGTTCCCCAAAAACAGGGAGAAAACAGCCCTTTTCCACCTTTCTGCCCCGCCGCTCGGGGTTTTTCGGCGGGTAACGCTTCTTGTTCAGACCCAACCGCGTTTTTCTGAGCAGAAAGGCTCCCTGGTCGCGTCCAACAAGGTGTCCTGCAAAGTGACGGCCGTGTCCTTCTCCGGGGACAGCTACTTCGTCACTGCGGGGCACCACCACGTCAAGTTTTGGTTCCTGGACTCCTCGAGGGAGCTGAAGGTGAGGGGGTGCCCCTTTGCCAACGCCGGGGCACCGGAGCTGAACCAGGCCCGGCTGCTGCCCTGACCCTCATCACCGAAGCCCACGCGACCTGCGAGCGGGCGGTTTCTGTAGGAAAGAACCAAAAAACCACCAGGTTTTCCCCCCAAAATTCACACTGCGTCATCCCTTTGCTCCAGCCCCGCGGCATTGGAGCTCGAAGCCATGGGCGCTTGGGCTCAGCTGGCTCCGAGAGCGGTGGGAGCCATTTTCTTCGTTAGCGCTCGTTAACGAATCGCTTCGCAGATCAACAAGACGGTGCCGCTGGAGGGACGCTCGGGGCTGCTGGGACAACTTCACAACAACCTTTTCTGCGGCGTGGCCTGCGGCCGGGGGCTGACATCAGGCAGCACCTTCTGTGTCTCCTCCTCGGGGCTCCTCTGCCAGTTCAACGAGAAGCGGGTGCTGGAAAAATGGATCTTCCTGAAGGTGGGGGGCAGCTTCCCCACACCCCCCCCTGTGCCTTGGGTGAATCCCACCGACATGGAGCTCACCCCGCTGCGGCCACGGGTGCGTCTGGCGAACTGCCTCTGCCTCGGCGACGGGCTGATCTTCTGCGGCTGCGCCAATGGCACGTGAGGATTTTCCAGGCTCAGGACATGCGTTACCTCAGCGACCTCCCCAAACCTCATCCCCTGGGCGTGGACGTCACCCAGACCCCCCCACCGAGGTTCCAACGGCTCACGGGACGTGGAGCTGAGTTTGGACTCGGAGCTGCTGCTGCTGCATGTCCCTGGCGGTGTCGTTCCCGTGGAGCTTTTCTTGGGAGAAAAAGTCCCCAGCGCTTGGGAGAGGCCCCAGCCCGGCCGCTCTCCAGCAGGGCCCTGCAGATCCAGCGCCGCAGTAGCCGGCGGTGTGCAGGGGGCACTGGCTGGGCTGGTGTGGGGGTCTATCGCAGGGTGCCCCAGCTGAGGAGGAGCCGTTTGCTTTCCTGTGCTGTGAACACACAGATCCCTTGGTTTGTCACCTGCGCTTGGTGATTCTTGAGGAAACTCTCCATGGGCTGGAAATGGAAGCGGGACAGGGGGAAATCTTGAGTTCATTGTTGTTGTTCTTCACTGTTCCACCTGGGTCTTATAGCACTTTCTTTCCTGTTTTTCAGTGGTGGCTTGGATGTGGTGGTGGTGGTGTTGTTCGTGATGTTGATTTTGTTCCCCACCCCTCTCCCTTCCAGGAGAAACCCCTCCAGGCTGTCCCTCTGTGCCGCAGGCCGTGGCACCGCGCAAGGATGCGATGAGCAACCAGGGCCCCGTTCCTTTTGGAGAACCGCGTGGCCTTACAGCTGCGTTTGGGACAAGGAGAGGTGAGGAGGGAAGGGTCGACTTCTTTCAGGCCAGCTGTGCTTTTCTGAGGAGTCCCAGCCCTCGCTCCGCGTGCAGAGTTGGGGCTCGGGTGCGCGTTCGCCAGCCCCTTCTCTCTTGCCCTGCGCTCCCCCGCGACATCCCTGCAGGAGCTGCTCTTGAGTTCCCCTGGTCCGGGGTCGGTGTTGGCACGTGTCACCTGAGCGTAAAGCTGGAGAGGGGCGGTTTAGGTCCAGACTTACCCTGGAGAGCTGGGGAGCGAACCCTGTGTTGCTCCTTTCCCTGCCAGGAGGCTGCAGCTGTATTTCCGCGGGGCTGCCTTGGTAGGACGCGGTGCTGAGCCTGGGCACAGCCCTGCCCTGTGCTGACTCGGCCCGGGAGCCACTGCAAGCAGCAGCATCGGGTTTAGGGGTGCAGGTTGCCCGACGTAGCCCCCAGCAACTGGATTCCAGTTCCAGGAGGTGAAAAATGTCAGTAACTGCTGATGTCTGAGTGTCCCCAAGGAACTGGAGGCACTCCTCCGGCTTACGGTGCTGGTTGCTGCACTGAAAACAGGCTGCCAGTCAGGTGGGTGGCATTTGGTAGCCACTTAACATGGAAGGTGCTGTTCAGGGAGATCCTATCCGCGGGTTTAATGGCATCTAAAAAGACGTGCTCATGTTTATGTAACAGTAGCATATTGAAAAAATAAAATGTCATGAGTTTGCCGTTTTGATAAGGAGATGGACAAGGATCTTTACAAGCTTGGTCTAACGTGTAGCTAATCCTACTTGTGCTGTCTTCCTCCACCTTCTCTGAACAGGGCTGAGAGCACTTCTGGAAGTTTCCCTCTTTTTCCTGCCGTCACTTCTGTGAGGCAGTGGAAATTCTCACCTTCCCCAGCTTCCCCCAGCACTCGCCACACCGCAGAGGAAGATGAAGGTCGCAGTGCTCGGCGTGGCCCTGCTCTTCCCCATCCTGCTGTGCGCCGCGGGAGATGCTCAGGTGAGTCCCCAGTGCCACAGGGAGGGGCTCAGGGCTGGGGATGGGTCTTGGCTGCAGGACATCAGCTCCTGCAGAACGGAATCGTAGTGGGGAGCACGAAGCCCCTTGCCTTGGCCTCTCCCTTTCCCAAGCAAGGGGCTCCTGCAGGCTCCCCTGCTCCCCCAGCCCTGGGCAGTGCAGTTTTCTCCCCTCCACAATTGTGTCTCTTCCCCCACTTCCCCCACAATTAATGTTCTTCTGCCTGGAGCCCGAGTTCCTCACTGAATGGTCAGACCTGTGTCCTCCCTGGAAGGGCCCCAACCAGTTTCTTGTCCCAGTGCTCCCCCCTCCATCCCTTTTGTGTATCTCCGGGCCATCCTTTTGGTCCCCTCACACATCTCATCCGGGATCTCCTCCATGTCCCATCTAGGGTACCCAAATTCCCTCCCTTTGATCCCTCCAAAGCCTTTCATTTTGTCTTTCCCCTCAGTCCTTTGCCTTTCATCCTGTCCACAGTGGTGGTGTCCCCAGATCCCCTTCCTTGAACCCCCACTCCCAATCCCTCTCCCAATCCCCTCATTTTTGGCCTCTGCAGTCCTCTTCCTTCTGTCCCCACCAACCACCGCATTTGAAGTCCCCGTGTTCCCTCCACTTGGATCTCTTTACCCCCCGCTTCCATCTGACGCAGTCCTGGCCCTTCAACATCCCCAGCCCAGGCCCTTGGGGTCCACTAATTCACCCCAGTGCCCCGTCTTTGGCTGCCCCCATCCGCACCCCGTCCTGTTTGGAGGCCCTGAATTCCCCAGGCTCTCCTTGTCCCCATCCCCGCCCCTGGTCCCTGCATGGACAGCTCTCCCAGGTGACACTTGGAGGAATGGGGCTGGGGGGTGCGGAAGGGATGTTCCTGCTCAGAGCAGGGGGAAGCCACAGGCCTGCAGGGACTGCAGACACCTGTGCCCCAGCCCCAGCCCCAGCAGGGTCCAATCCAGAGCACCTTTTGCTCTTCTTCCCCAGGCATTATTAGAAGCAAGTGGAGGTGCTTGCCTGGGGGTCGGTAGTGGGGTGGACTTGGAGGGCACCCAGTGTGGGGGACTGGAGGGCACACTGGTCCTCCCATCCCTTGCTGGGACTGGGGACATCCCAGTGACCAGTGAGGTCTCGTGGTCTCACTGCAGGGGGGAATCAGTGTCGGGCGAGTGAAGAGGGCTGGGCTGGGTACCACGGGTTCTGCTGGCCCCAGACCCTCCCCTCCCATGGCCACGACACTCCAGGGCATCCCAGTGTGACCCATTACACCCCAGTGTTTTCCCAGGGAGGCCCCCTTCCCCGGGGTCCCCATTGCTGACGCGGGGGTCCCGGACACAACTTATACGACCAATGTGATCAAGTTGATGCCACTTTATTAAAGGATACACAGCAATTTATACACTATCACAAGCTTCACGCGCCGCTATCTTATTGCTAATAGGCTAAAGCTACTTGTTCACGCACCCTTTTGCCCTCTACGATTGGTCCCGGTGTGGTGTCCACACGCTGCTCTCCCACTAGGTAGGCATCCTGTTTTCAACAGTCCAACTTCTTTATCTTTTGGCCAGGAATGTAGTTTCTAAATCTATCTCGGCCTTGCTTATGTCCTTGAACACAGCTGCAGCTTGTTGTTACAGTGAGGCCCCTCGGTCTGGATCGCTCACAACATGTTCGTTGTTCTCCAGCGATTCCACACCCCATTGCATTCCCATCCATCCCATTACACCCCAGTACTCCCCAGGATGCCCCAGTACACAGCCACGCACCCAGGTGGGCCCCTTCCCCAGGACCCCCACTCCTTTCTGCGCAGCACCCCGCTGACTCACATATGCCATTTGTCCCAGAAGCCCCTTCCCCAAGGACCCCACTGCTGTCTCCTGCCCCCCAGTAGCTCCCAGTGCACTCGGGTGTGTCCCTAACCCTCCCTTTCTCCCAGCCCCTGATGGGTGACGAGCTGGTGGATGCTGCAGACCAGAAACGCCTGATTGCCCCTGTTGATGTCCAGGTGAGCAGCATCGGGGTGTCTCTACCCCCATAAAGGGTCCCGGGGGATCCCTGAGCCCTCAGGGGTGGGCAGACCTTGGGTGTGGGAGAGGGATGCAGAGGGGACTGTCCCTGCCCCGTGTCCCCCATCAGGGTGAGCTGGACAGAGCTGTCCCCGTGCCTTCCCACGTGCTCCGTGGTGCTCTGCAGCCCCGGAGGGTCACCGTGCAGGCCAGGCAGGGGCTCTGGTGCCATCCAGACCCCGGGATCACTGTGAGGGCTGGGCAGGGCTCTGGGAGATGTAGGGGCATCCCGGGGCAACAACACCCTGGGCCAGGGGCTCTGGGTGCCTCATGGGACTCAGGAGAGCCAAGTCCTACCTTGAAGGCTCCAATTCCCTTCTCCTTCCCCAGGTCTCTGCAGAGAGAGACGGTGGGGACAAGTCCCGTCCCGTGTCCCAGCAGACACTGGGGGTGACATTTTGAGCTCTGTCTTTCAGGACTGGAGCTGGTGGTGACACCCTTGTTCTGTTCCCCTGCAGCGGCACGAGGAGATGATCAGCCCTGGCTGATCCCCGGGAGCCCTGGGCTGTTTCCCTCTAACGATCAATAAGCCCCTTCAGCAAAGGTACGCTCTGCGGCCGGGTGCGTGTGCGTGTCCTCGTCCCCTCTCCTCTGCGGGCGCCCGGGTCCTCTCTGGCTGCCCCTCAGCGATGAGCAGAGTGGCTGAGGGAGGCCGGGGGGGGTCTGTAGAGGAGATCCCCGTCCCACCCGCCGTGTGCCCCAGGCAAGGGCAGATTAGAGCAAACTGGGGTGTTCTGGTGAGGGGCAGCCAGTGCCAGCCCTCGGGGCACCCCGTGTTCTGGAGGCACAGCAGGAAACAGCTTCTTGTTGGGCTCCGGTTGGCTTTCTGTGCTGCAAGGGCACATTGTTGACTTATGTTCAACTTCTCATCCCCCAGTACCCCTGCATCATCCACAGCTGATAGCAGGGGTTGCCTTGACCCAGGTGCAGGACCTTGCCCTTGGCCTTGTTGAACCTCACGAGGTTCACATGGGCACGATTCTCCAGCTTGTCCAGGTCCCTCTGGATGGCATCCCGTCCCTCGGGAGTGTCAACCTCACCACTCAGCTGGGTGGCATCTGCAAACGTGCTGAGGGTGCACTCGGTCCCACTGTCCGTGTCATTGAGGAGGATATTGAGCAGTACTGGTCCCAGTACGGACCCCAAATAGCCCATCAAATCCAGATGTCTGCAATTTTGAGGGAAGGATGTTGTGGGGGACCATGTCAAAGGCCTTACAGAAGCCCAGCTAGATGACATCCGTAGCTCTTCCCTTGTCCATGACGTAGTCACCCCATCCTAGAAGGCCACGAGGATGGTCAGGCAGGACTTGCCCTTGGTGAAGCCACGCTGACTGTCTCGAATCACCTCCCTGTCCTCCATGTGCCTCCGCACAGCTTCGAGGAGGATCTGTTCCGTGATCCTCCCAGGCACAGAGGTGAGGCTGACGGGTCGGTAGTTCCCAGGGTCCTCCTTTCTGCCCTTTTTAAAGATGGGTGCAGTGGTTCCCTTTTTCCAGGCAGCGGGGACTTCCCCTGACTGCCGTGACTTTTCAAATATCCCGGAGAGTGGCTTGGAAACAACATCAGCCAGTTCCCTCAGGACTCTGGGATGGAGCTCGTCAGGTCCCACAGACTTATGTATGTTTAGTTCCCCAGGTGGTCCTGAACCTGATCTTCTCCCACAGCGGGAGGGACTTTGCTCCCCCAGTCCCTGCCTTGCGGTGCATCCACTCGAGAGGTGTGGGAAGAGAGGTTGCGGTGAAGTCTGAGACAGAAAAGTTGTTGAGTACCTCAGCCTTCTCCTTGTCCACTGTTACTAGTTTGTCGGTCTTGCTCATCAGGGGGATGCACTTGCTCTGACCTTCCTTTTCAGGCTGACGTACCTGTAGAAGCTCTTCTTATTCTTTGCATCCCTTCCCAAGTTCCTCTCAAGCCACCTCTTGGTTTTCCTGACCCCATCCCTACTATATGAGTAGTTGCTCTACTCATCCCAGGGTACCTGTCCCTGCTGCCACTGCCTGTGCATTTCCTTCTTGCCCTTCTTTGACCAGCAGGTCTCCACTCAGCCATGCGTATTTCTTGCCTTCCTTTCCTGATTCTTACACCTTGGGATCGATAGAGGTTATTCTTCCCCTCGTAGGACTGGTCAGTTCTCCTTGTAAAACTTGAGAAGTTTCTGTTGGCCAAATCCCAGAGATTCTCAAAGACCTCCTGGACTGAAGCTCCATTCTGCGAGCTGTTAATGTTTGTGTGCAGGTGCCTCACCCTGGTTGTGGTGAGCCATCAACACCAGATCACAGGGTAAGAAACTGCAGGACACCACAGCTAATAAAAGGAGTTGCTGGTTTTGGACTGAGCAAGGCAGGAATCAACACGAGAACCCTCTTAGAAACACTCTAGGAGGGCACGAAGGAAGCAAAGCCAGGGGCAGTGGGGAAAGAGCAGAGTTGGGCTGTTTGTAGGGAGTGTATGAGGGTGATCAAAATGCAGAACTTGGGAGGGAAAAGAAGGAAAAAGAAAACCAAAGGTTAAGCTCAGATAGGATGAAACCTGCATCAGAGGTTCCCTGCCGAGCAGCCCTGCGTCAGTGACTTCAAGGGGACAAAAAAGTCCGTATTGATCGCTCCAAACTTATGCCTGCTGGCTTCCATGGGCATGGGGAACGTGAGTGCTCTCCCCGTCATCCTCAAGGGAAGAGCTGTGGTGGAAGGAAATGCACCGTCACCCATCCTGGAAGGGGCCCCCGGAGGTCTGCAGGCCGAGCACAACCACTGTCAGTGGAGAAAGGAGAAACGAGGTTTGGGCTGTTTGTATGCTGGGCTGTGGCAGTGGCAAACAGCCCTAGATAGACACACGTCCGGTAGTGATCTCTCCAGGAGCTGAGCTTAGACTCTCCAGCTGTCCAGGAGCTGGCCCTGGGATCCCCCCATCCCTCCAGTACTCCCAACCTCCCTGCCACACACACACCCCAAGGTCTCTCTCCAGCACAGTCACAGAACCACTGAGGCTGGAAGGCAGCCAGCTTCCACCTTCCCTGGGCTGCCTCTTCATGCTTGAGTTTTGTCAGGAGCTTCTTCCTCATCCACACCAGCCTCCTGCCATGTTGCTTCACTTCCTGCATGTCTGGGTGTGCTGTTCTGGAGCTGGCAGAGGAGATCCTTGACCATCCAACAGCTCTCCCCTCTTCCTTCAGTGTTGTATCCCATGGGATTCTTCCGGGCAGGTTCCTCAGCAGGCCAGAGCCTGCTCTCCTGAAGTCCCGCTCTTTGCCTTGTTCCTTTCTCTCGGGAGCCTCAACTCTACTTTCTCACCCCTGATTGTTACATCCCTGACCAGCTCCTCCTTGTTCCTAAGTCTGATTTCCTGCAGGACACCTCCCCTCGCTGCCTCCTCAGTCACCCTTGTCAGGAGGGTGTTGTCACTGAACTCCAGAAACCTCCTGGATGACTTTCACTTTGCTGTGTTGCCCCTTCAGCAAATATGGGGCTAGTTTATGTCCGCCATGAGGCCCAGGGCTTCTTCCAGTTGAATGAAGAAGGTCCATCTACTTCCTCCATCGGGGGGTCTGTACCAGACATCCGCCCACCACAGTGTTGCCCGTGACCCTTCAGCTCTCAGCTGGTTCATCCTCCATCCCCAGGCAGAGCTCCACACGTTCCTGCTGCTCTCCCCCATGAAGGGCAACTTCCCCTCCAGGCCCAGCCTCATGGCCTTAGCAGTACCAGCCCCTCAAGAGCCAGAGTTTCTCTAGCAGGGGGTATTTGTAGTACCCTTCAACTGCTCACGTTGTTCTCTTCTGAGAGACCCCCCAATCAAGATGAGCCAGCTACACATAAACATTAAAAGCTGACCAAATGGATCTTCAGTCCAAGGAGACCTTGAGAAAACCTGGGGTTCAGCAAATGGAAGTCACTTGAAATTTTGCAAGGAAGAGTGGTCGGTCCTGCACAGGCAGGGGGCAAATAGCCCCGTACATCTGGGGCCTGCCCGGCTGAGCAGCGACTCTGAGGAGAAGGGCCTGGGCACTACGAGGGATGCCCTACGAGCCAGTAGAGGATGGACACGGGGAACAAGGGCAGCTGCCTACGGGGCTGCATTTGGAGGAGCGGGGGCCACCCCGACACCCTGAGTTCCCATCCCCCTCCCCTCAGCACTGGTGTGGCCCCACACACACGGGTGCGTCCCAGGGTGTGGCTCCCCAGTTTGGAGAAGTAGGGGGGACCTGGAGAGTGTTGAGTGAAGCTCTGCCAAGGTGGGGTTCGGGACCTAGTGCCCATGGCCTGTGGGGGTGGGCCGAGGGACCTGGAGTTCTTTGGGCAGTGGTGTGAAGGCTCCAGGCACTATAGGGGTAGCCTGAGAGTGGCTGAGGGGGGATTTCAGAGCTGGTGGAGCTTTTCTTGGTGGTAAGATACAGCATGAGAAAGAACTAATGCCACTACGTGCAGCTGGGGAGGCCCAGGTTGGACACAAACCCTGTCACTCGAAGGGCAGTGCTGTGGTGTAACAAGTCACCCAGAGGGAGACTGGAGCAGCCCCAGGCTTTGTGTTTGCAGGAGCAGCCAGGGAGGATGGAGAGATCTCAGTAAAGGAAGGGAGATGCTGCGGTGAGAGCAAGGCGTGGTAGCCGGGTGGATGTCTACAGCCTGTGGAGAAAGAGGTGCAGGTGTGGGACACGGTGGGACAGCCTGTGGTGGAGACGACAGAGGGATGAAGAACCCCCAGGGCTGGGTTTTGGGGCCACTCCTGTTTAACATGTTTATCGATGGTCTGGACGAGGGGATCGAGTGCCCCCTCAGTCAGTTTGCAGATGACACCCAGTTGGGTGGGAGTGTTGATCTCTCGAGGGTAGGGAGGCTCTGCAGAGAGACCTGGCCAGGCTGGAGCGATGGGCTGAGCCCAACGGGAGGAGTTTCACTAAGGCCAAATGCCGGGTGCTTCCCCTGGGCCACAACAACCCCCAGCAGGGCTACAGGCTGGGGGAGGAGTGGCTGGAGAGCTGCCAGTCAGAGAGGGACCTGGGGGGGTGATTGATGGATAACGAGCCAGCGCTGTGCCCAGGTGGCCAAGAAGGCCAATGGCATCATCCTGGCTTGTATCAGCCATAGCATGGCCAGCAGGGACAGGGAAGGGATCTCACCCCTGTGCACTGGTGAAGCTGCCCCTCGATGAGTGGGTTCAGTTTTGGGGGTCCTCACCCCAAAAAGGCCATTGAGGTGCTGGAATGTGGCCAGAAAAGAACGAAACTAGTGAAGGATCCAGAGAACAAGTCTTAGGAGGAGCAGCTGAGGGAACTGGGGGGGTTTAGTGTGGAGAAGAGGAGGCTGAGGGGAGACCTCATGGCCCTCTGCAACTCCCTGAAAGGAGGGTGCAGAGAGGGGGGATGAGTCTCTTGAGCCAAGGACCCAGCGGCAGGCCAAGAGGGAATGGCCTCAAGCTGCGCCAGGGCAGGGTCAGACTGGCTCTTAGGAAGGATTTCTTTGCAGAAGGGGCTGTTGGGCGTTGGAATGGGCTGCCCAGGGCAGGGGGGGAGTCCCCATCCCTGGAGGGGTTGAAGAGTCGGGTTGACCCAGCGCTGAGGGATCTGGTGGAGTTGGGAACGGTCAGTGTTAGGTGAGTGGTTGGACTGGATGATCTTCAAGGTCTTTCCAACCTGGACGATTCTGTGATTCTGTGACTCAGTGAAGGCTAAGTTGTCATAACTCTAGAAATGGTAACTAGGTGAGACGTCACGAGAGGAAGAGGAGGCATCTTCAGTCTTCACCCTGAAGACCCCCCCCAAGACCACCAGAAGCCCCTGCGCAGGCGCAACAGAGAGAGACTTGGGGTGGGGTTTGTGTTAATGATTTCTCAAAACTAACTGTAAGATCTCTCGCTATTCTCGGAATTATAATGAATATGTAAACGCTTTACACTATAGAAAGGAGCCGCTTCTCGCTCCAAGGTGTGCACGCTTGGGGAGGAGCGATCCCCCGTGCACCCAGCGCTGCAGTAAAGAATGCCTGCTTTCTAACACTCTGATTCTGAGTCTTAGAGAGTTCTTCCTCGACCGGCTTTTTAGTATCACCCCAACGGAGCGGACGACAAGTCTCCAAGTCCAAACATTTATGAACTACCCACAATGTACTAACTGAACACACGGTAGTTGGCTAGGTACATAGCGAGTTGTGGCAAGCAATACAATATGCCTTGCGTGTCGTGATGGGAAAGGGAAAAGAGGGAGACAGAGGGAATGGGGAAATACAGATCACCCGTCCGGGTTCCTGCGCTGATCCCGCCGGCGAGGGCTCCAGGAGGCACAGGAGGCAGCCGTCTTCTTCGCTTCCCTGCACTCTCCAGGGCCCCCCCTTCCTTCCCCCCCTTGATTTATACCCACTTTCCTTGGGTCCGTCCCCCAGGTCGACCCACACACCTACGTATCCCATGTATGGGAGGGGTGAGGTGTTTCATGGGATGATGTAATTAGCATGATCATGTTAGCCCTCGTTAGCATATTGAGGGATGTGAGCTTTAATATGCATTTCGTGGATAATGAAGCAAAGGTCATTCACGGGACAGATGGCCCTTGAAATTTGGCCGGGTGCCCCAGAGCAGAGCCGTCCTGTCTCCACAGGGCTCCCCCCTCCAGCTGCATCTTGTGTTGTTGGAGCAGCCTTATCAGCTTCAGCCTCCACACCATCCACCCCGTCACTCAGAGTTTTGTCTTGCGAGCGTCTGAGGCATTTCTTTGATCAGCCTCAACTTTTGCTTTCTCAGGCTGTTTTTCTTAGTTCCTCGCAGGCCTGGTTTCTCGTCTCTCACAACCTGTCACCTCTGCCTGGAGTTTTCTGCTGTAACAGCCCCTGGGGAGGCTTTGTCAGGAACGGTCCTCACTGGGACCCATTAACACTCCAAGGAACTTTGGAGTTTGCATCTGACTTGGACTTCTTGAGAGGCTCTTCAACTTCCTATCGCTGCCTGGGGTTCATGGACTCGGCCCCAAACCCACCCGAGGGGTCCTTAAAATGCCTTGGGTTGGTCCTCTGCTGCGGAGCTGGGCCGGGCTCCTGGGCCAGAGGGAGCTGAGGGCAAGTGGTCAGCGCTGCAGAGAGCCAGCTCTGCCCAGGAGCAGCTCCTCTGCCAAGCCCAGCAGGGCTGGGGGCACTGCCTGCAGGCACCGAGGGCAGAGGAGCGGGGCAGAGAGAGGGGAAAGGCAGACAGGAGCGGGAGGGTGAGGAGAGCTCGAAGGAGGAGAAATCTTCACAGTACTTAACCCAGTAAGTGTCCTCTTGTTTTGCTGGGCGGGCAGTGGGAGATGGGGATATATTTCTCCTTTCTGGAACAGACACTAAGGCCCCAGGTCTCGTTAGCACTTGTCTGAGCCTCTCCTGAGCCCCTGCACACACAGAGATGCCCCTGGGCAGGGCCCTGCTGCCGGGAGGGGTCTGCAGGGCCAAGCTGAGCACACAGCGGGTGGGATGGGGGCTGTGAGCACTGACAGGGAGCAGACCTGGGGACAGAGAAGCAGCTCCTGGCTGTGACAGCTCCAGGCAGCAGAGACGTGGGCAGAGAGTAAGAGGGAGCTGCTGCTGGAAACACCTCGGGAGGAGGAGTTCAGGCACCTCCCTGCCATCCCCTGCAGTGCAGACACCTACTCCAGAGGAACCCCCTGGTCTCCTCTCCCACCCAGCAGAGCCCGACCCTCTGTCCCTGTCCTGCCTCCTCACAGCAGCCCTGTGGCATTTCTCCATATTTCCCCTTCGGCCTCTGCTCCCCGTGCTGGTATCACCGGACTTTCTGGGATGGGGTGGGGTTCAGCCGTGAGCAATCCCTGTGGGCACTGCCATGCAGATGTTTCCATGGGAGTAAAATGTCCATGTGCCCTCGCACTCTGCAGGCTCAGGGTGATACAAATGAGCCAGTTCACTCTTCAGGACACCCCGTCCTTAGGACACTCGACTCTTTCCCAGTGGGGTCCTGCTGGGCTGCATCCTGTCCTGCAGAAGGGCACAGCTCTCCCAGGGCACCTCTGTGTTCTCCAGCAGCTTCATGAGAAACCGAATAGACAGAAATGAGAAATCTGTCCTAACTTAGTGATGTCTTTTCCTCTGTGAACAGGCCCCCATGCCGAGAGTGAACAAATGTCCAACGGCAGCTCCATCGCTGAGTTCCTCCTCCTGACACTCACGGTCAGACGGGAGCTGCAGCTCTGGCACTTCTGGCTCTTCCTGGGCATCCCCCTGGCTGCCCTCCTGGGCAACGGCCTCATCATCACCGCCATCGCCTGCGACCACCGCCTGCACACCCCCATGTACTTCTTCCTCCTCAACCTCTCCCTCCTCCACCTGGGCTCCAGCTCCACCCCTCTCCCCAAAGCCATGGCCAATTCCCTCTGGGACAACAGGGGCATCTCCTGCTCAGGATGTGCTGCCCAGGCCTTTCTCTTTCTCTTCTTAGTCACAGCAGAGTTTTGTCTCCTCACCATCATGTGCTACGACCGCTGCGTTGCCATCTGCAAACCCCTGCAGTAGGGGACCCTCCTGGGCAGCAGAGCTTGTGTCCACATGGCAGCAGCTGCCTGGGGCACTGGGTTGCTCAATTCTCTTCTGCACACTGCCAACACATTTTCATTATCATTCTACCAAGGCAAAACCCTGTGAAATCCCCCAGATCCTCAAGCTCTCCCGCTCACGCTCCTACCTCAGGGAAGTTGGGCTTATCATGGTTACTGCCTGTTTATTTCTTGGATGGTTTGTTTTCGTTGTGGTGTCCTATGTGCAGATCTTCAGGGCCGTGCTGAGGATCCCCTCTGGGAGAGGCTGGGAGGAGCCAGCAGGCAAAGGGACACAGGACTGGAGAGGGGTTCGGGACACACTTGGGAAGAACTCACGGGGTGGATCTGGCACAGCCCCCCTGTGAGCCATGGTCCTGCCCAGAGCCGTCCCTGGCTGCTGAGCGCTCGGAAATGGTGGGAGAGGGCTCAGCAGCAGGGATCCCCGTCCAGCAGGTTCTGCTCCCCCCCCAGCAGCACGGCCAGGGCAGAGTCACCCCACGGCCCTGGGGCACCCCAGCCCTCTGGCTCTGCAGGGCAGCACCACCAGAGCAGGGCCCTGCGGGGAGCACGGGTGGGCCCCAAGAATGGCCGGCCAGCCCAGCCCCTGCCCGCTCGCCTGGGGAAAGGCTCTCTGGAGAGCAGGGGTGGCTCTGGAGAAGAGCGAGGGAGCGTTTCTGTGCCTGCAGGGAGGAACCCGTGACTAAGAGAAATCCTAGAATCCTATCCTGGAATGGTTTGGGTTGGAAGGGACTTTCCCGTGTCTGAAGTCAGCTCTTCAGAAGCCTCTCTGGACAGACAGACTTCCCATGGGTCTCACAGTGTCGGGGAAGGCAGCTGGTCTGCGACAACCTGATTGAGGAGGAGTTTGACCTTGACAACATTCCGGTGTACCCTTGAGAAAGGGAAGCTTTGCTTCAGTAAAATAACTTTCAGAGATGCAGACTATGCAGCAGGATGAAGGAAGTAACCAGGGGGAAAACTGATAAAGGTTATCCAATGAGAATGTTGGGAACAACTTTTTGACCAATTCTATTGTGACACGCTGCCCCTGAAATATATAAAAATGCCTGCTTTCAGTAATAAAAAAACTAGTCGCTTATTCACCCGTGTGTGTGTGTCGCTTTGTCCGTCTGTACAGCGACATGTGGCGGCCCCGACGCGCGACGACGACGTGCAACGAGGCCGAGACGGCGACTTGGCAAGGACGTGATTCGGGATCCGCGACTTCGCCAAAGCGGGCTGCAGGACGGCGTGAGCGGAGACGGAGCCCGGCGGAGCTGAGAGCAGTGGGAACCTGCGTGGTCCGGACCTGAACTTGGACACCTGATAAGGTGAGCCACCGGGAACGGGACTGTAGCCATGGGACAGCATTTAACGAAAGGAGAGGAAACACCACTGTCCCCATGGAAAGCATTGCTTCAACGGAAGGGTGGGGAGACTAGTGAATACGGGCTCAGGCGAATGCTCGTTTGGAGCAAAACGCACGGATTTGAAGCAACAGCTGCCACGGCGTTTAGTGTATCAGCGTGGCAGGCAGCAGGGCAAAACTTATGGGGTGCAATATCTTGTATTCTTGCCATTGGCAAGAGATAATGCTAACGAGGACTGCCAAAAAATGATTGAAGCCATGCCTGGAGACCCCTCTGTGCCTGATACGGTCGCTGCCTGCTCTGAAGTTGGCACTGTGGAGCATCAAGTGGCTGCACTACTACGGCCATGAAGGCTAAATCCGCTCCCAAGTGCTTTGGATGTGGACCGGGGGGACGAGTTAAAGCAGATTGCCCTGCCAGACAAGAAAATCCAAGAAACTCTGCCAGCAATTCCGCAGGAGTAACCTGCAGCCGCTGGGGAAAAATAGGGCGCTTTGCCAAACAATGTTGGTGCAGATTTCCTGCTAGCGGACAGCCTCTCCAGGGGAACGGGAAGGCGAGCGCGAGGGGGCACGCGACGGTAAAAAATCCCTCCTGCACGTCAGGGGCTCGGCACCTCTCTGTGAGCGGCTCCCGGCCGGAGCTGTCGGGGCAGCAGGACGGGGTGTCTGCACTGCCGACACAGCCACCATTTCACCGACAGACATCGTCAAAGTACCGCTGGGTGCTGAAGGACCTACAGGGCGAGGGCTGAGTGCTTGATTGACTGGGAGCTCTGGCAGCACCTCGAGTGGACTAATTGTGCACGTGGGAATTACCGATGATTATACTGGGCACGTTTGTGCTGGGATTTCTACTCCCTGCCCGCCCGTAACCATTCCCCAGGAACTCGAATTGCTCAGCTCGTACCATTTTTGAGCTGTGACCCCAAACCGAACGTCGGGAGCGACATGACGGAGGATTTGGCTGCACGGGACCCCGCAGGTCTGGTCACAGACTGTCTCATCCCGGAGAGCGCGGACGGGCTGTGTCCTATCCAGCAGAGGGCACTCGCCGACAGCAGTAAAACTGACGGGACTTCTGGACACAGGAGCCGAGGTAACTCTTGTATCTCAGTGCTCGTGGCCACCCACCTGGCCAGTTGTAAATACGGGAATGGGAGTGGTAGGACGGGGAGGGTCAACACAAGCAGGGGCAGCAGCTGCGCCTGTTCTGGTCCCCGAGCCTGAGGGCCAAGCCCTGTGTGACGACAGCCCCCCTGAACCTACGGGGAGGGACCGTTTGTCACAACGGGGAGCGAAGGTTACTACGGATTTCTGACAGGGGCCACTGTGCTGCAGGGTGTAAAACAACCCACCCTTGCGCTGACCTGGTTAAGAAATAACCCCGTGGGGGTGGATCAGTGGCCCCTGCCAATTGAGGAATTAAAGGCCCTGCAGGAGTTGGTGATGAACAGCTAGCTGCTGGACATAGTGAGCCTTCTCCCAGCCCATGGAGTACTCCAGTGTCTGTAATTAGAAAGAAATCAGGAAAATGGCGATTTTTGCATGACCTACGGCAAATAAATGCTGTTATGGCCACAGTGGGGGCCCTACAACCGGGCCTACCCTCACCTGCCATGATTCCTATGGCTTGGGAAATCATTGTGATGGATTTAAGGGACTGCTTCTTTACTATCCCATTGGCATCCCAAGATAAAGAAAGATTTGCGTTCTCTGTGCCTTCTCGAAATCATGCAGAGCCTTCGAAAAGGTACCATTGGGAAGGTTTGCCACAAGGCATGAAAAATTCGCCAACAATTTGTCAATGGTTTGTAGCCCAGGCTTTGTCACCTGTGAGAGAAAAGTTCCCTCCTGGCTATTGCTGCCATTACATGGATGACATCCTGTTAGCAGCAACAGCAAGGAGCAGTTGAACAGCACGGAGCACTTAGCCAGAGTCCTTGCAACAACACGGATTGGTTATTGCCCCTGAAAAGGTGCAAAAGGCAGAACCGTGGAAATATCTGGGAATGACAGTGACAAGCAAGCAGGTTATGCCCCAACCTGTGAAACTCGACCTTGAAATCAAAACTCTCCATGATGTACAGAAACTGATGGGATCCTTAAATTGGATAAGGGCCTGTCCTGGACTTACCAGTTCTCAATTACAGCCGTTATTGGAGCTACTAAAACATTCTAATGATCCAGCAGAACCCAGAATACTAAACAAGGAAGCCTTAAGTGTCATTCCTATGGAGGAACAATCTACACACGGGAGATTTGTCTCTCGAATAGATCTGTCTCAGGTAGTACAATTCTCTGTACTAACTGACAAAACTGTCCCATTCGGGGCTCCAGTACAACGGAACCCTGAATGGGATGACCCATTGCATAGTCTAGAGTGGATGTTTCTGTCCTTCCGCCCACGAAAAACTGCTCCCGGACTGTCTGAGCTTATTGCTGACATAATCATAAAAGCCAGAAAGCGATGTTTAGAACTCACGGGGCGTGATCCGGCTACGGTTGTTTTACCTGTGCACAGTTGGTATTTCGAATGGTGCCTGGCAAATAATCACGAGCTGCAGGCAGCCATGGCAGGTTTTCAGGGACAGATCTCATATCACCTGCCAGCACAGCCCTGCTGAAATTTGCTCGGGAAGTACCATTTGGTCAGAAACGTTTAAGCCACCCAGAAGCAGTGAAAGGCCTCGCTGTTTTTACAGATGGCTCAGGAAAAGCAGGTAAAGCCGATCTATCGCAGTGCAACAGCCTGGTGTGCCTCTACCCCTCCGAAGGTCTCTCAGTCAGTTGGTGTTCCCGTTGCTCTACCCCCTGCAATATTCTTGATACGTGGGGACAGAGCGTGGGGAGGACGGCCCTCAAAACTTAATGGTGGCCCACGTAGCCTTGGTCGTCTTACTGTGCTAACACCTGGTATTACAGTGAGACACAAAGAATTGCGACAGGAAAGGAATATGCATCGATGTGCTGAGAACTGTGATGGCAGAGTAACATTGTGGAATCCTGGTCAAATTATCGCATCCTCCCTTTTTGCACCAGGAGTCGCTGCTGCGGCTGCACTAAAGAAATGGACTGGCTGGGGTGTTGGCTGAGGAACAGGACAGGGCTGCACCACTGGCCCTCAGGGGGTCACTAACTGGTGCAGATACGTCAGACACGCGGCTTTGCAGAACTGAGCTGCCGTAGATTCCTTGCTTTTAGCACAAGGACGTGGGGGCGAAGATTTTGAAGGAATGTGTTGTATGAATTTATCGGATCGTTCTGAGTCGATCCATAAAAGCACACAGCAGCTAAAAGAAGGAGTGAAACATTTACAGGTGGATGATAATCTAGATTGGTTACCAAAACGTTCAAAAGCTGGGGACTGTCCGGATGGTTAATATCTGTGGTCAGGACTTTGGGACTAATTATCTTGACAGTTGTGGTTGCGGTACTGATGTTGCCTTGCTTTGGCACTTTCTTGCAAAGGGCCCTGCAAAAAACTGCTCGTGCAATATTTTTACACAAATACAAAAAGGGGGAATTGTTGGGGAAGGCAGCGGGTCTGCCGACAACCTGACTGAAGAGGAGTTTGACCTTGGCAACATTCCAGTGTACCCTTGAGAAAGGGAAGCTTTGCTTCAAGAAAGTAACTTCAGGGAGCTGCAGACTTGCACAGCACGAAGTAACCAGGGAGAAAACTGATACAGGTTATCCAATGAGAACGTTGGAAGCAACTTTTTTACCAATTATATTGTGACGCTCCGGCCCCTGAGATATATAAAAATGCATGCTTTTAGTAATAAAAAAACTAGGCGCTTATTCACCCGTGTGACTGCGTGCATCAGTTGGTACTGACAGTCCAGCTCCACCCGCGGCTGCCCGCTGGTGACGGCCGGCTCTGCTTTGGGCACGCTGAGCTCAGGGACCAGCTCTACGGCACCCATGGGGTCAGCGATGAGCACGGGGAGGTCACGGACGCTGGTAAATCCCCCTCGCGCGCCGGCGTCCCCCTCCTCATCCTCTCCTGCTGCGCTCACCGGGCCGGGGGCCGCTGGCAGCTCCTTGGAGGGCGTCAGGATCGGGATGCTCTGGGTGAGGGTGCGGGAGATGGGACCTGGCACCCACCACACTCATGCGTCCACCTGTAGGTGTCCCCAAGCATCCGGCATCCCCAGCGCCGCATCCACAGGGCCCCCCCGAGCATCCCCCATCCCTGTCCTGCATCCACAGGTCCCCCCCGAGCATCCCCCATCCCTGTCCTGCATCCACAGGGCCCCCCCGAGCATCCCCCATCCCTGTCCTGCATCCACAGGGCCCCCCTGAGCATCCCCCATCCCTGTCCTGCATCCACAGGCCCCCCCCCAAGCATCCCCCTCAAACTCCCCTTGTAGCCCCCCTAAAATCCCTACAACTCCCCAAAGACACCTTGTAGCCGCCTACAGCCCCCTAAACTCCCTACAACCCCCCAAACCCTCTCATAGCCCCGCTATGACCCCCAAACCCCCCCTTGTAGCCCCCCAACACCCCCCAACACCGCCTTCTCTCTCTCCCCAGGCCAGCACCAGCCGCAGGACCCCTGGGGCCCCCTCCCCAGGGGGGGACAACCCCCACACCCCCGGTTCAGGGATCGTGCAGAGCTCCAGCGACTGGGTGACCACCGACATCCAGGTGAAGGTCCGTGACACCTACCGTGACAGTCGGGTGGTGGGACAGACCGGCGTCATCCGCAGCGTCATGGTGAGACCCCCCCACCCCGGGAGGTGGTTTTGGGGCAGGGAGGGGGTAACACACATGGTGATGCTGATTTCCCCCTCCCCCTTTTTTTGTTTTTGTAGGACGGGATATGCTTCGTCTACCTGAAGGACATCGAGAAGGTGGTGAGCATCTCCAGCGAGTACCTGGAGCCCGTCACCCCCACCAGAAGGAACAAGGTAGGGCCCCCCCCAACCCCATCCTTTATCTTGGGCCCCCCAACACTCCCCCCACCACCGCATGCTCTTTTGGGGACCTTCTAGATCCCCTCAGGTGCTACCCCAGCCCCCCTGGGACCTCCCCACAACCCCTCTGGGACCCTCCCAGCACCCCTGGGACCCCCCACCAGCCCCCTCAAGGCCCACTCTCCCCCCATTTGCCCCCCACCTCAGGTCAAGGTGATCCTGGGGGAGGACCGTGAAGCTACCGGGTACCTGATCGACATCGACGAGGAGGAGGAGGAGGGGTTCGTCTTCATGGATTCAGGGGAGCTCAAGAGCCTCAACCTCCGCTCCCTCGGCAAACTGGTGGAGGCTTGAGGGGGGCCCCCCCGTGCCCCCCACCCTGCTGCTGCCCCCTGTTTTCTTTGTGTCCCCCTATTTTCTTTCTACACACCCGTTTTTTTTCCCCCGGTTTCTTCCTACAGACCCGGTATTTTCCCCCTGTTCAGTGTTGCTGGTTGTAACAAGGTTTAGTTGTCAAATAAATGCCTGTGGGTGCAGCACCCCCTCTTCTGTGCTGCCTTCTGGGGGGGGCCTGTAAAGCTTGGGGGGGGGGGGGTGGGGGTGGTGCTGAACCAGGTGGTGAACCAGGGGTCACGGGGGCTCCACGGGTGTCCCCAGCTGTCCCCGGGCTTCTCTGGGGGTCCCGCGCCTGTCCCTGTCTTTCCTGGGGGAGCCCCAGCCCTCCCCGGGAGCCCCCGGGGGTCTCTGACTGGCGCTGGGTGTTCCCAGAGCTCCCCTGGCTGTCGCTGGCCATCCTCGGCCACCTCTAGGCCTCCATGGCTATTCCCAGGGCCCTCTGGTTGTCCCTGGCCATCCTCGGCCACCCCCAGGACTCCCTGCCCATCTCCAAGTATTTCTGGGGCTCTCTGAGCGTTCCTGACCATCCTGAGACATACCTGGAGGGTCTCTGAAGGTCCCTGGGGCTCTCTGGGTGTCTGTGACCATCCTCAGACATCCCTGGGGGCCCCTAAATGTCCCTGGTGTTCTCTGGGTGTCCCCAACCATCCCCAGAGCTCCCTGCGTGTCCCCGAGTGTCCCCAAATGTCCCCAGAAGCTTCTTGACTGTCCCTGGGGCTCCCTGGATGCCCCTTGCTATCCTCTACCATCCCCAACTGTCCTCAAGCGTCCCTGGGTGTCCCCAAGCCCCTCATCACGGTGTCTGTGCCCCCTCTCCGTGTCCTCTCGCCTCACAGGCGACAGAGGGACCCCTGGGACACACCGCGGGGCTGGAGGAGGATGAGGAGGAAGAGCACAGCCACCTCCAACCGTGGCAGCCGGAACGCCGGCTCCTTGGCTTGAGGGGCGGCCGGCAGCGCCGCGCCAGCGAGGCTCAGCCCCACGGTGACTTTTGGCACTGCCACCTCCGCGGCTGGTAACCGCGGGCCGGTACCTGCCGGCACTTCGGCGGCACCGCCAGCAACCTCTGTTTCCACTGGCGGCTCCTCCATCGCCTGCGTTTTGGTGGCGGCCGCTTCCTTCACCGTTAACCGGGACGGCGTCACGCGTGGCCGTTTGGGCTCCGCCGCGGGCAGCACCGCGGTGGCTGCGGCAGTTGGTGCTGCTTTGGCAGCTCTTCGGCTCTTCACCAGCTTGGGGAGCTTGGGAGGGGCAAACTCCACGGCCACCGCGCTGCCGGCTGCTGCGCTCACCGGGCCGGGGGCCGCTGGCAGCTCCTTGGAGGGCGTCAGGATCGGGATGCTCTGGGTGAGGGTGCGGGAGATGGGACCTGGCACCCACCACACTCATGCGTCCACCCGTAGGGACCCCCAAGCATCCGGCATCCCCAGCGCCGCATCCACAGGGCCCCCCGAGCATCCCCCATCCCTGTCCTGCATCCACAGGCCCCCCAGGCCCCCCCTGCACCCCATTCCTGCACCCACAGTCACCTACCAGCCTGGCCACCTTCCGCTGGGGCCCGGTGCCGGTGCCGCTGAGGCCTTCGTGGACGTCGCGGTGATGAGCTACCTACCCACCACCGAATTCTCCCACCCCCAGAGGTTTGTGTGGTCTTACGCCAACCCTGACTTGCTGGCAGCGGTGAGGCTGAACCGCTTTCCCTGCCCAGATTTTGGCCGGCGATCGATAACCGTCTGTGGAAAGCCGTCTTTGAACGCCGGGTCAAGGTCCGGTTCTTGGTGGGTTGTTGGCGGCACAGCCGAGTCACCATGTTCCCCTTCCTCAAATCCCTTGCTGCCATCGCAGATAACCAGACCCACTACAGCGTGGCGGTGGTGAGTATCGCGGCCTGACCGCGGCGTGCCGGCGGGCGGTGGTTTGGTGGGTGCTGGGTGACGGTCTCCTCGCTCCCCGCAGCGGCTGTTCATGGTGCCGGCCAGCGCGGCACAAGCCCAGATCCCCTCCGCCCGGGTGCACCACAACAAGGACATGGTGACGGAGAAGGCGGCGTATATCGGTGAGCGCGACGTCCCCGCGTGCGAATCGCCGCCGGCTGCTGTTGGGGGCGGGTTTTGGGGGGGTTGTGTGTGTCCCCCTGACCCCACATCTCCTTGCAGGGACATCCAACTGGTCCGGCGACTACTTCACGCGGACGGCGGGATCGGCGCTGGTGGTGAACCAGACGCTGAGCCCCAGCAGTGCCGGCACCGCCACCGTCCCTGCGGCCGGCACCATCCGGGAGCAGCTGCAGGCGGTTTTTGAGCGGGATTGGAGCTCCCGCTACAGCGCTGACATCAGCGACGCTGAGCAGTGGGAGAGCCTCTGCGGCTCCCGGTAGGCGCCGGGCAACGGGCCACCGGGGAACCGCGGGTTCCGGCTGTGCCGAATTCAGCCTCCCCGCTCCCGTTTGGGGAAAAAAACAAGTTTTTGTGGCGTTTGCGGTGCTGTTATTGAGGCAAGGGGTCCTCTGCGCCACGGCGATGGAGAGCGCCGGGCCTTTGCTGAATGCCGTGCCGGCACCGGGAGGGAAGCCGGGCGCCCCTCGAGTCTCGGCAGTGCCAAACCCACCCCAGCAAAGAGTCAGATGAAACGCTTGGCTGTCGGCAAACCATTTATTGGGGGATCGCTGCAAAAACCGGTGCCGACAGCATCTGGCACAGCACATCCTGGTGCGTCCCTGGCTCCGTTCTTCTCTACTGGCGTGGAGCCGGGTCTTGCTGGTCAGGGTGGCTGAAGGTGAGGAAGAGGAAGGTCTTTGGGGAGCTCTTCTCTGCCAGGGGGTGTGCCAGGGTTGCCACGGTGGCTCAGCAGTGATGTGAGTGTTCCTGGCTCTGTGCCGGGAGGAGTGTGCCAGGTAGAGTGGGGGAGTCCCAGTCTGTCCCCTGGAGCCCATCCTTGGGGACAGGGATGGCACTTGGCGGCTTGGGGTCGCACCACGTCACCGGAGCTTCCTGCGAGGGAGAAGGGTGGGGAGGGGGTGAGCGGCACCCATGGGAGGTGTGCCCACCCCTTGGTGGGGACCTGGGACACACAGGGACTCTGAGCACCCAGGGATTCTGGGCACTCATGACATGGGGCACCAGGGACCCCCCAGCACCCGTGATATGGGGACACCAGGGACCCCCCAGCACCCATGATCTGGGGGCACCAGGGACCCCCCAGCACCCATGATCTGGGGGCACCAGGGACCCCGAGCATCCAGGGCCCCAAAGCACCTGGGGGACACAAAGCCACCCAGCACCCGGTGTCCCAGAGCACCCACGCCCAGGAGCCCCCTGTCCCTGCACAAGGCCCCCCCCATGGCTGTACCTTGGCGTGGGACGAGGTGTTCGCTCTCCCAGGCAGGTTCTGCTCCACGACGCTCCCAACGACCACGTTGCCATCGTGGCGGCCACGCTGTTCCCGGCTGCCGGGGGCCCCCAGCACGATGGAGTTACCGGCAGCGCGCTTTGTCCCGGGATGCCGCTGATGCTGGTAGCGCCGAGTGCCGTGGCGGGTGGGGATGGGGGCTTGGCAGACGTCCTGCGGGCTCGTGCCACTGCCGTACCCTCTTGGCTCAGCCAGGCTGAGCCCATCCATCTGGGTGGTGGCCTCCTGGATGCCGCGTTGGCTGGCGGGGATGAAGGCACCTTCCTCCGTGCCAGGGAAGAGCTGAACCGCGCTGGCATCCTTACGGGATGCCCTCAAGTCCTTGTGGCAGAGCTGGTAATACTGGGTGGCCTCAAAGCTGGACTTCACCTGCTGCAGGGAGATGAAGGGATGCTCGAGGGCAGCGCTGGGCGTGATCCTCTCCTGCGAGTCCCACGTGAGCATCGTCTTGAGCAGCGCCACCATCCCACGCAGGTCACAGTGCTCGGCCAGGGCTTCCTGGCCAGAATCAGACGCCAGGTGAATGTGCACCACCGCCAACTGATCCAGCGAGGAGAAGACGTACCTCCTCCTCTCCACCGGCTTCGCCATCTCCTCACCCGGTGGTTTGAGCTGCCAGGAACCGGTGGGATGTGGCACCCGTTGGAAGAAGGAGCACGTCTTCCAGCCAGCGCAGAGCAACTCACCCCGTGGTAGCCCCAGGGTGGAGCAGATGTAGCGGACCTGGTCGTACTCGTTGATGCCGGGGTAGAGCGGCCAACCCAAGTGAAGCTCAGCCATCACGCAACCCAAAGACCAGACGTCTACCTTCTCGCAGAAGGGCAACCCCAACAAGATCTCTGGTGCCCGGTAGAAGCGGGTTTGGATGTAGGGTTGCTTGATGTGGCAGGCCTCGGTGAGGATGCAGGCTGAGCCAAAGTCGACGAGTTTGACGTGGAAGGGATAGCGTGCGTGGTCCACCAGCATGATGTTCTCTGGCTTGAGGTCAGCGTGGATGATGGAGAGCTCCTTCAGCTTGAGCAGCGCCGCCAGCAGCTGCACTGTGACGGTACGGATGTGCCGGACGGGCGACGGCAAGAAGTTGTTCTTCTTTTGGAAGTCCCGGAGGTTTTGCTCCAGCAGCTCAAAGACCAGGTAGGTACAGGCACCGTCAGCGAAGGACTCGAGGAAACGGACGATGTGCGACTCCTCAGTGTCCACCCCCCGCAAGGCCTGCAGCAGCTTCAGCTCATTCTTCACCACCCGGCCATGGTAGCGTTTCTTCTTCAGGATCTTGATGGCCACCATCTCCCCCGTGCTCCTCCGCCGGCCCTGGGCCACCTCCCCGAAGGTCCCCTTCCCCACCGTGGCCACCAGGTCGTAGCATTCAGCACCCACCACCAGCGTCCCCATGGTGAGTCAGCTCCTCGCCAGGGGCTTGTGAGCCCCCACTCTGCACCCACCAGGGGCTTGTGGCACCCAGACACCTCAACCTGTCCCCCAACAATGCTGCTGGTTCTGGCGTTGCCGTGACAACACCTTTTGTTGCGTCATCACTGGCCACTGGTTGAATTCAGGGTCCCCAGGGGAGAGCTCAACGCTGGGCAACCGAATCTTGCCCTCCTTGGGTTGGGTGATGGGGGGCTCTGATGTGCACCCGCCCGGGGAGAAACAGACCCTGGGCACCCAGCGCCATCGCCGGGTCTTCTTCGCCGTTGACATGGGGATGGGTGTCCACCACCCGGTTGTCTTCTTTCTCCTTTGGCTTCACCAACACCAACACCGCCTTCTTCATGCCACCCATCCTCATCCTCCCCTCCCCTTCCAACCTGCTCCTGGCAAAACCTGTGCCGAATTTTGGCAATTTGACCCTAGAGCGGTGTCCTGGTGCTGTATCCTTCCCGGTGGTCTCCTCCATCTCGTCCATCCCCGACGGCACCAACTTCAACGCCGACACCTTCAACGCCGACACGCTGCTGGGTTTTGGTATCTTCCAGCTGACGGGATCCTCTGGTTGTTTTACTGGCACGGTGAAACCCACGGTGGGGACGGTGAACCAGGGGGTCAACGGTTGCGCCCCCCCATCACCCGTTGTCCCCCGGATGCTTCAACGGGATCGTGCTGGGAGACTCCGGCATCTTCCTTCCTGCCGTGCCAGTGCTCAAGCTCTCGGCGCTTGCCCCACGTCTCATCATTTTAGGGTCCCCCCCGATGCGGATATCGGGGCTGGATCCCCCAGATTTTGGCCACTTCACCCCCCCGCCCAGCTCTGGCCCAGCAGGGAGTTTAGGCAACAATGGCACATGTTGGCTGCCCGTCGCTGGCAGTGTGATGCCCACCCGCGGTACTCAAAGCCGGGGGGTCCCAGGGGACCCCGGTTCTTCCGACCTCCCGTCGTCCCCCCCCAACCCCCTGATTCCCAACCGTGGCAGCTTCATCACTGGGCCGGCATCCTGGGGACCCTCCTCACCACCAGCACCCTTGTCCTCATTCTTGACACCGAAAGGCGCCAGGGATAATTTGGGGACCTTCAGCTTGACCCCGTCACCAGCGGCACCGACCGTCCCCAAGGCCAGGTCTAAGGCCGCTGCGGGACCAGTGACGGCAAGGCCGGGCGGCGCTGGCGTGGCTGTGCCGTGGGCCGCCGGGGGATACCCGTGGCCACTGCCGCCCGTTTTGAGCTTCGCAAGGGACAGCCCGAACCGTGGCAGGGTGAATTTGGGGGGTTTGGGTTTGGCGCCGGTTGCCGGCACGTCCCCCGTGAGCCGCACTGGGGGTGTGATTTCCACTGCCGGCAGCGGTGCCGCGGGCTCCAGCTCCAGGCTGAGCTTTGGGAGCCCTTTGGCAAACCTGGCCACCGCGTCTGGTGTCACCGCGGCATCCCCCTCACGTGGCGCTTCCGCAGCACCGGCTGCCGCTGGCAGCGCCAAACCCACCGTACTGGGTCTGGCTGAGCCGGAGCTGGTTTTGCCCTTGAAGTGCTCCGGCTTGGACAACCGGCCCAAGGCAGAGCTGAGCTGTAGGTGACTCCTGTATATCCGCTAACTGATAACCCTTGTGCCAGCAGGTGTTATACTGAGTTATAACCAACCACCCATCTGATGGAAAAGGTGCAAGTGTTGAAGCCTGAGCAACAGGCCCTGAGCCAAAGCTGCTGACTCAGTATGTAATCATTAGTGAGATGTGTATGGAGGATGGAGCTGGCGTGGATGTATCTTTCCCTTCCTTTGAACAGAATAACAGAGTCACGGAGACAGGTGCCTGTCCTCGAGGCCCGATGTGAGACCCTGCACGTGATCCGATCAGATAAGCAGAGAAATTCCCTTAGTTTCTTCCTTGGGCCCTGGCCAGGCTCTGGGGGAACCTGATGTGAGACTGAAACCAGATGTTTCCCTCAAAACCGAGGTGCCAGCTATTGTGCCTTGCTGGTTTTTGGGTCCCTAAGGCCGGACCCGCTCACAGCCGCTTTGGGTGCCTCAGCTACGGGTGGACGCCCCGCGTAGGATTTCCCACTCGCCGGGACAGGCTCCCCAAATCCTCGCTGCACCCGGGGCTGCCCAGCGCCTGCGGGTCTGGGTGATGGGAACGGGTGCGAGTGGGGACGGATCTTCCTTAATCACTGTTCTCCTTCTCGGGCAGGAACGGTTTGATGCGTTACCCTGTGTTTCCCTGTTTGTTTGAGGGCACTATTCTGCCTTTTCTTACTGCACGTTGTCTGTATTACTCTGTTACGTTATTTAGTTATCACTAGTGAAATACGCCTGCTCTTTTCACTCTGGTGTCCGAGTTTCATTGATATCCCTGATCAGCAAAACACCCCTCTATCAGCCCCCATGGTGCTGTGTTTGATGTTGGAGCTGGCAGGGTGTTGATAGCACACTGGTGCTGTGGCTACTGCTGAGTGGTGCTCACACAGCACCAAGGCTCTTTCCGACATTTCCCCCCCCCAGTGGGACGGGGTGGGCAAGACCTTGGGAGGGGACACAACCAGGACAGCTGACCCCAACTGACCAAAGGGCTGTTCCAGACCATCTGACGTCTGCTCGAGGATAAACTGGGGAAAAGGAGGCCGGGGGGGTGTCACCCTTGGTCCTCCGAGGCAACCCCTCCGCGTATGGGAGCCCTGCTTCCTGAGAAGGCCCGACATCGCTGTTCATGGGAAGTAGAGAATAAATCTGTTTGCTTTTTTTTGCTTCCGCGCGCGGACCTTTGCTTCGCTTTGCTTATATTAAACTGCTGTTGTTTTACCCACAAGGGTTGGGTTTTTTTTTTCTCTATCTTATTTTCTTTCCCCTCTTTGCCCTGTTGAGGAAAAAAGGGGAAGGGGGGGGAAGTGATAGAGCGACTTGGTGGGTACCTGGCATTTAGCCAAGGTCAAACCACCACACCCCCCCTGCTCCCCCTGCCCCCCCCCCCAGTGCCCCTGCCCCCCCCCCGCTCCCTCTGCCCCGCTCCTGGTGCCCCTGTGTCCTCCTGGTTCTCCTGTGTGTCCCCCCCAGTCCCCCTGTGTCTCCCCTGTCCCTCCCCCGCTCCCCCTGTGTCCCCTCCCTCCGTCCCCTCTCACTGTGCGCTGCCCTCGGACCCCCCCCTCTCCTGTTGTGCTTTGCTGAGGACCCCTGGGGGAAGGGTCGGGGTTTGGGGGGGGGGGGGGCTGTGGGGATTCGGGGGGGGTCTGGGGGACCAGGGGTGTCCTCCTGGTGCTCAACACCCAGGACAAGGAGTTCTGGGGAGGTTCTGGAGGGGTCTGGGGGGGTTCAGGGGGGTCTGTGAGGGTCCTGGGAGGGCAGAGGGGGTCCTGGGAGGGTTTGGAGGGGTTCTGGGGGCTTCAGGGGGTTCCTGGGTGTGTCTGGGGGGGTTATGGGGGACCAGGGAGCTCTCCTGGTGCTCAAGACCCAGCACAGGGGGTCCTGGGGAGCTCGGGGGGGTCTGGGGGGGTTCAGGGGGAGTCCTGGGGAGGTCTGGGTGTCCGGGGGGGTCCTGAGGGGTTTGGGGGTGTCCTGGGGGGTCCGGGGGTGTGTGGGGCAGGGAGACCTCAGCCCCCAGTACAGAGGGGTCCTGGGGGGCCATGAGTGAGCAGTGGCGCTGGGCCCACCCAGTAGGGGGGTCCTGGGGGAGCGGTGGTGCAGGGAAGTTGCTCCACGTGTACTTGAGATCTTGGACCTGCTGCTGTGCAGGGCCCTGTGAAATGAGACATTTAGTTTTGCCGTCAGACATCGCTCAGCTGTGACTGGCGCTGATTTGTTCCGTGTTTCCCCTGTATTTTCCTGCCTGGGGAGGGAAACTCTTTGTTCCCGACGCCCCCAGCGGGTTTCAGAATCGCCCTGAGCGGGCGGCGGGTGCTGCTGCGGGGGCTGGGGGGGGCCCTGCCCGTCCTGCCGGGGCTCTGCCTGGCCCTGGGGCTGGGGGCCCTGGCCACCGGGCTACTGCTGCACCTGGCCCTGGGCCCCGTGGTGAGTGCCCGGGACACGCGTGTGTGTGTGTGCAGGTGGGACACGCGTGTGTGTCACGTGTGCTGCTTGTGTCGTGCATGCCGTGTGTGTCACGTGTGCGTCGCATGTGCCGTGCTCTGCCGCCTGTTCCGTGCCACGTGTGCCACACCCTGTGCCGCAGCGTGTCACGCGTGCCTTGCGTGTCATGCGTGTCACATGTCGTGTGTGCCGCATGGGCCACGTGCGTCACGTGTGCCGTGTGTGTCATGTGTCCATCGCGTGTGCCGTGCTCTGCCGCCTGTTCCGTGCCGCGTGGGCCTCGCCGTGTGCCGTAGCGTGTCACGCGTGTCGTCCGTGCCGTCTGTGGTGCCACTCAGTGGGGGGGTGGCCGCCTGCTGCCCCCCCTGAGCCGTGTGTCATGTGTGTCCTCCCCCCCCCAGGTGCCGTCCATGCTGTGGGCGCAGGGCGGGTGCCCCTGGGTGCTGCTGGGGGTGCAGAGCGCTGGGCTGCTGGGGGGATGCTGCTGCTGCTGGCGCTCTGCGAGGAGGGTGTCCTGGGGTGAGACCGGCACCCCCAGCACCCCCCAACACCCCCCAGCACCCAGCAACACCCACCGACACCCACCGACACCCACCGACACCCAGCATCACCTCGGCATTGCCCAGCACCACCCGGCACCGCACCACAAGATGCCAACAATACCCCAACAACACCCCAACACTGCGGCATCACCCAAGAGCACCCAGCACTGCCCCAACACCGCACCCCAACACCCCAATGTTGCCCAGCACCACTCCCCAACACCCCAACACACCCCCCCAGACTAAACCCCCCCAGTTCCCTCAGCCGCTCCCCATCAGACCTGTGCTCCAGACCCTGCACCAGCTCCGTTGCCCTTCTCTGGACACGCTCGAGTCATTCAATGGCCTTTTTGGGGTGAGGGGCCCAAAACTGAACCCAGTAATCGAGGTGCGGCCTCAGCAGTGCCGAGCACAGGGGTGAGATCCCTTCCCTGTCCCTGCTGGCCACGCTATTGCTGATACAAGCCAGGATGATGCCATTGGCCTTTTTGGCCACCTGGGCACACTGCTGGCTCGTTATCCATCAATCACCCCCCAGGTCCCTCTCTGACTGGCAGCTCTCCAGCCACTCCTCCCCCAGCCTGTAGCCCTGCTGGGGGTTGTTGTGGCCCAAGGGCAGCACCCGGCATTTGGCCTTAGTGAAACTCCTCCCGTTGGGCTCAGCCCATCGCTCCAGCCTGGCCAGGTCTCTCTGCAGAGCCTCCCTACCCTCGAGAGATCAACACTCCCACCCAACTGGGTGTCATCTGCAAACTGACTGAGGGGGCACTCGATCCCCTCGTCCAGACCATCGATAAAGATGTTAAACAGGAGTGGCCCCAAAACCCAGCCCTGGGGGACACCACTCGTGACCGGCCGCCAACCGGATTTAACTCCGTTCCCCACCACTCTTTGGAAACGGTGTCAAAGGCCTCACTGAAGTCAAGGTAGACAACACCCACAGCCTTTCCCCCACCCAATGAGCAGGTCGCCCTGTCGTAGAAGGAGATCAGGTTTGTCAGGCAGGACCTGCCTTTCCTAAACCCGCTCACTGGGCCTGATCCCCTGGTTGTCCATTATGTGACTTTCAATGGCACCCGAGATGACCTGCTCCATGACCTTCCCTGGCACCGAGGTCACACTGACAGCTCTATAGTTTCCTGGATCCTCCTTCCTGCCTCTCTTGTAGATGGGTGTCACATTTGCCACCCTCCAGTCCAATGGGACCTCCCCAGTCAGCCATGACTTCAGGTAAATCATGGACAGCGGCTTGGCGAGCACGTCTGCCAACTCCCTCAGCACCCTTGGGTGTAACCCATCCGGTCCCACAGACCTGTGTGCAGCCAAGTGGTGCAGCAGGTCTCTGACCACCTCCTCTTCAACTGTGCTGGCCTCAGGCTGCTTCCCCTCCCCATCTCCCAGCTCACGAGGCCGGGTGTCCAGGGAACAGCCAGTTCCAGGGCTAAAGACTGAGGCAAAGGAGGCGTTGAGCTCCTCAGCCTTCTCCTCATCCTTAGTGACCACGTTTCCCTCTGCATCCAGTAGGGGAGGGAGATTTTCTCGAATCCTCCTCTTGCTGTTGATGAATTCACAGAAAGATTTTTTGTTATCCTTAACAGCTGCAGCCAAGCTGAGCTCTAGCTGCGCTTTGCCTCTCCTAACGCTCTCCCTGCATCACTTCCCTACAACTTTATAGTCTTCATGAGCGACCTGCCCCTCTTCCAAAGGCGGTAGATTCTCCTTTTGTTCTGGAGATGCAGCCAAAGGTCCCTGTTCAGCCAGGCCGCTCTCCTTCCCCGCCTGCTTGTTTTCCGGCACACGGGAACAGCCCGCTCCTGTGCCTTTACGACTTCGCTCTTGAAGTGTGACCAGCCTGTGTGGCAGTGCCCCCCCCAGTGAAAGCAGCTGCTTGGCTGCTGGAGTGCAGCAGCTCCTGACGGCCTTTGCTCTCGGGGTCTCACGGCAGTTGGGGCCTTTGGCCAACGGGAGCCACCATTGCCCACAGGGCAGATTCACCCGGGTGTCAGCGGAGGCCCCTGGGAGCCATTTGGAGCCCGTCCCCTGCGGCAGCAGCTGCGGTCGAGGCCTCTCCCCTGGGGTGGGGACGCTGCCCGAGGAAACTCCTCGAGGGGCCTTGGGTGGGGACGCTGCCCTGAGCAGGTCCTCGAGGGTGAGAGCCCTCGCGTGTTGGGTGAGGGACGGAGCCTTTTGGGTTGTCACGAAACCCTGGGGAGTTGTTCTGTCTCCTCTCACAGGCATTCGAACCTGGCATTGGCGGAGAGCTAGCTAACTGTGTTAATAACGATTTTTTTAATTTTTTGGTGCTTGGCTGTTTATTTGAGAGCCTCCGTAACAGCTCAGGCTTCAACACTTGCACCTTTTCCATCAGATGGGTGATTGGTTATAACTCAGTATAACACCTGCTGGCACAAGGGTTATCAGTTATCGGGGATGGAGGGGTCCCAAGGGATTGGGGGGGGGTCTCAGGGGGATGGGGGGGTCCCAAGGGAATCGAGGTGCCAGGGGGATGGGGGACCAGGTGGGTGTCCCCAGGGACCCCCAGGACCACCCCAGATCCCCGCCACCCCCAGACACCCTCTGACCCCCCAAGGACCCTCTGAATGCCCTCAGGAACTCCCTGGACATCCCCTGAACCCCCCAGGGACCCCCGAGACCCCCCCAGAGACCTCCTAGAACTATCCCAGGGAGCCTTTGGATGTCCCTGGGACCATCCTGGACCGCCCAGTTCCCCCCAAAGACCCCTCAGGACTCCCCCAGGGGCCTCCAGAACCCGAGGTGATGGGGGTGTGGTGACAGGAGTGCCAGGCTGTGGGGTGACACCCCCCCCTCCATGTGTGTCCCCCCGCTCCAGTCCTTCCTCTACCTCACCTGGTACATGGCCATGTCCCTCCTGGGCCACTACAACAACTTCTTCTTCGCCTCCCACCTCCTGGACATCGCCATGGGGGTGAAGACCCTACACACCATCCTCTCCTCCGTCACCCACAACGGCAAACAGGTGTGGGGGGGTGGGTGGGGGTCCCCTGACGCTGTCCCTGTCCCCTGTTGTTAGGTGTTGGAAATTAGTGATTGGAAATTGGGTATGGGAAGTGTGAGGAAGGCAAAAGAGCAAAACAGTGAGAAATTCCCAGCAGTGAGACGTTTTCCTTGACAGCGAGTGCCCAGAATAAACACAGGACGGGGGGGTTGGGGGGGATGGTCCAGTGATTTGTGGTTGGTGTGGCGCCAAGGAGGAATGCGAAGCGAGGTGCAGGCCGTGCGGTCCCATCCTTTCGCTCAAGGGCAGATTTATCTCCTGTTCTGCTCGGTTCCCTCGAAATAGGATTTTTTGTAGCAACCCGCCAGCTCTGTGCCTCATCCTCCCTTCTTCCCACACAAGCTGCACCCGCCGTACCAAGCCGACCCTGCTTCCCGTCCTCTCTCTTTTCCCCACAAAAACCCGCCGTGCCCCTTGGCACCACGAAGCTAATTCTGTTATTAATGATAGAATAACGATTTGACTCCAGTCCCCCCGCTCACCGCGCCTACTACAGTAAATAGTACCCCAAGTCTGTACCTGCCTGGGAGGGACGATAATCCGACCCCAAACCGGAGGGACAGACGGACGGGTTTGTGCTCTCCCCCCCCAGAGGGGACGCGCTTTGGTAAGATCCCCTGGGCCACCCGAGTGTGTCCCCGGGACTGTGTGTGTGTGATTGCCATCGGTTTGGTTTGCTTTCTCTTTTTGTGTGTCGTGCTCTAGAGCCAACCTGCGGTTTGTGCATTTATCGCAGGCAATCTTCAAGAATCTGTAGATGTTGCCTGAAAATAAACCGTCCTGTTGGTGAACCTGACGGTTTCTCCCGAGTGCCTGCTCGGGCCGGGTCAGACTTACAGTCACGGGCCCAGCTGGTGTATTAATCCCAACAGAATGTAATACCTATGAAGGGGTAAGTCCAGCCGCCCCTCGCCCCTCTGACCGCTGAGGGCCGGCTAGAACCCAAGGGGATTTATCTCTCACCAAATTCATCTCCTACCCTAAACGCAACACCGGTGATGGGGGACCCCCCTGTTAAACGGGGGACCCCCCGGCCCTACCTGGAGGGGGTGTTGGGGTTGTTGGGGTCCCAGGCGCCGCTCTGGGCGGGCGTGCGGCTGCCTGCCAGGGGCACCCAGAGGCTCCGTCAGGCTCCCCTGAGCCCCCTTTGGCTGGGGGGACCCCCAAGAGCCCCCCCTTTGGCTGGGGGACGCCTCCCCAAGCCCCCCTTTGGCTGAGGGGACCCCTCTGAGCCCCCCCTTCTCTGTGTTCTACTTCAGCTCTGTCACCTCTGTGTCCCCCAAAGTGCCATCTCAGCCTGGTCCATCCCCCTTCAAGTCACCCCAGTGTCCCCTCTGTGTCCCCCCAACCCCTGTCCCCTCTGTCCCTGGGATCCTCCCCGTCCCTGTGTCACCCCAAACCCCTCCATGTCCCCCCAAGATCCCACTTCATCCCCCCAGGATCCCCCTAATCCTCGTTCCCTCCATCCCACCGTGTCCCCCCAACGTCCCACCTCATCCCGGTCCATCCCCCTAGGCCACCCCAATGTCCCCTCTGTGTCCCCCCAACCCCTGTCCCCCCCATCCCTGTGTCACCCCAATTGTCAACCTTTGGTGTCCTATACACGGGAGTGGGGATTTTTCATGCAATCCGATTTTTGGTTTTGAGTGTTTTACTTGTAAAAATCACGTTGGGGTTGTGTTTGGAGGTGATTTTGACTGTGAAAACTGTAGGAGGTGGTCAGGTTGGGATAGGGCAGAGCGCTCGGGAGAGCTCAGACAGGCGTTCTGTGGGAATTTAGTGTAAAAAATCAGTAAAATCCTTGAATTGGGCTGGGACAAGCGAACATCCATTAGGAAGGAGCACGCCCTAGTGCTCACCCGCTGCGGCACCGGGGCAGCCTGTTCGTGCTGGGGCCGAGTGCTGTAAGTAAAGTATCTCTCCTCTAGCAGGAGAAGTAATTTTGTGTTAATTGTTGTCTCGAATTCAGGTGCACACGCTGCGCCGCGGGGAGAGCACACCTCTGCACCATCTGCCTGAGGGGGATGTTGTCAGCTTCATCGGGTGGTGTGTTAAGGTAAAGTAGAGGGATGGGAAGCGGCCGGAGTGGGGGAACAGTCAAATGAGACCCCGCTGGTGCTCTAGGGACAGGATTGGGAGTTTTAACTCGTATTGATTGGGAAATAATAATGAACAAACTCGCTGCAGTAACCAGTGACCTGAACAAAATACAGTATCCTCTAAAATCCTCCCTCCTAACTCTGGGCAACAATCAGTGGCTCATGGCAAGTGCATTTCCACAAGGGGAGAACCTTCATGAAAAGGATAACGAGGTAATCGTAGATGCATTAGACACGATTCAAAGTAACGTTTCGACAGCCCTCAGTTGTGTCCAAGCTCAGTTATGGATACAGCCAACAGCAGCTGCAGTCATCAGGGAAGGTGAGGACGGAACCCAAAGGTAATATGGGATAATGCAGCAGAATTTGAAAGAAGATTTCAATCATGGGGGCACTTAGTTAATTTTACCTTTGACCCCCTTAAGAACACAGCCACAGCTTCTGTATTAACGATATATCGAGCTCGGGTACATAAAATAGATCCGATTGTGGCATTGGGATTGAATCATCACGGAGCTGTGATGTATCCCTCAGAGCACAGGGTATGGGCTATAAAAAATAAGAAGAAATGGCAAACTATTGATGTTGAGGCCTGTACTGTGCGAGACCAGCAGGGATTCGTTTGTGAAGATGACACCACCAAAGCTCATGACATTTGTCTGGACACTGAACAAAACGTCTGCCAATTCGAGATTCACCCCAGTGGAACCCCAGAGACTGTTATAACTTACGTGGGGGTGGGATGTGTTTGTTTAAGAACCCTGTGTGACTTTGTACAAGTAGATGACCTTACAATAGACACAAGTAATCATTCCAACAGCTGTATCTGCAATTTCGTTAGTCTTACAGGGTGTGATCTCAGTTGTACTGCTCCTGTCACAACCATCTAATTATAAATTAGTTCAAGACTGGCAGCCCACCCTACTGGAATGGATCTGACCCTAGTGAGAAAACTTTTGCATCACGAAAATTTAAAGAGATTGATGAACCAGGTCCAAGAAAGAGGACAGAAGACTTTAATTACTGTCCAGCATGCTACAGAGAGAACACACCAAGTCATGAAACGAGTGAAGTCAGAGGGAGAACACTGTTGGTGGGATGTGTTTGCAGGCTATTCCCCATCAGCTTCCAAAATCTTAAATATACTGACTCACCCGATACCGATATTGCTAATAATCCCGACAATGTTAACGACGGTGAATCTTCTCTTTTGGTGTGAATTGAAGAACCTAACAAAACAGATATGGGCCTTACGGACAGTAATAAAATATAGTGAAACCCTTTTGACTGCAAAAGAATTTGCTGAGGGAAAAGAAAAGGGGGAATTGGTACAGAGAAATGATTACTTGTTTTGAGACTTATTTACTTACAGAAAACTGCTTAGCAACTTATTTACTTACTCACAGCAACTTATAGTATTAATTTTTGAATATTGCTAAGAATCCTGCTGGCCCAGACTGTTCTGTGGGGTTTTACCAAGGACTGCTGTGTCCATCAAAACAAAGCCGTTTGCTGTGAAAATCTACCAAGAGCTGCAGCGTTCAGCAAAATACCTTGGTTTTGTCCTTGGGAAGCAGGTGTGCTCCAACGAGTTGGGCCTCGGTAACTGTCCAGGTTCAGGCAGGACAGGGTTAAGTTTCCCCAGCAGCGGGGGGAAGCTCTAGCCGGGTTATTCCACACCGTGCTGACGTCACCTCCGGGCGCCCAAGCGCGGCAGCGCGGGAGAGTCGGTGAGCGCGTGGGTTGTGCCATCGCTCTGCTCTCCCTGCTGTATCGGTACACACCTGCTCTGTTCATCGGTATCGCTGTTACTGTTATTGTTGCTGTTTGCTGTGTCGCTGTTGCTCTGTTGTATTAAACCTCTCCTTATCTCAGCCCCGGGGTTTGTATTTCGCTCCCTCTGTGGGGGAGGGGCAGCGGCCGCGTGGTCTCAGACCCCGACAGGACCTAAAGCACCTCACTCCCCCACAGAACTGTAGAGCCAGCGCTGGTGACTTACTGTGGTCTCAACAAACGAGGCATTTCATCCACATTCTTCTCCACAGGAGAGTGAGTTAAAACTTTCAGACCTCAAACCTACTAATGACTTTTTGAGATGTGTTTTATTCATTAACGGTGAGGTTGGTGACTGTACTAGACCGTGGATAAAAGACGCATCGAAACATCAAGACGCAGCTCATCAGATGTGGCCTGAGGTTTGTGACCGGTGCCACTGCTGGGCCCTGCTGCCCAGCGGCACTGAGGCTCTTCTCTGCTGGCACAGCATTTCACCCAGAGCCAGGTGCTCTGCGGTGGAAGTTTTGTTCTCTTACTGCCTGACTAATGCAGGTTGTGTTGTGTTCTCTGTAGCCCTTCTTTCCTGAGCAAGGTCTCTCAGCTCTCCTGTAGGAGACAGGTACAACTCAGACCAAGTGCCCACATTTCAGATGTGCTGTCACCTCCAGGGCTCTGCTGGCAGGGGGAGGATGAGAACGGGCGTGTTCTCACGGTGAGACCCAGTGCTCTGGGCTGCGGCGTCTGACATCTGCTGAGTGCCGCCCGCTGCCAGGAGTCCTTCCCGAGGAGGGCAGCAGGGCTTGCAGAGCACACGGCGTCAGAGGGTCAGCCATCACAGCCGTGTCCCTCTTCAGTTGGGGTGTAGGTTTTTGCCATCTTGCTTCACAGGAGTCATTCTGCGGCACAGTCTTGGGATGTAGTTTGTCCTACTGAATCAACAGGCAGAGTCATGAGTTTTAAAGCTCAGCAGACCCCAACACGTGTCATTCCTTACGCCTTTGCTTTCCAGAGTTGTGTTCTGATGAGCCTGGGGCCCACGGAATAGAGGTGGAGATGGTGTGTCAGGCAGACGTGCACCTTGAGCGACCACCCTCTTTGCTCTGCAGCCTGGCAGAAGGAGGAGGAGCCGTGGCCAGGCAAGCTGAAGGAGGAGAGGTATGAGGCAAAGCCAGGCTCACAAACCCTGTAGCAAAACAACCCATATCTGCAGTTTCTGGGGCAAAACAGAGGCGGCAGACTGCTTTCTTTGAAGCAGCTGTGCTCTGGGACTTTGCGTTGTTAGATGGCTCATCAAGAGGACAAGCCTGAGAGCAAGCTTCTTCTGCACCTCGTACAGTTGTGAGTCAAGCAGTTAGCTTAGCCGTGTTCGTGATGGCAACACCCTAAACAAATACTTGCAAGGCTCTGAAATTCAAAAAATCATCCTCCTACCTTATAACCTCAGTAGCAGCGCAATGCAGCTGTGATTTCCAAGTAGTCAGTGGATGATGGGAGTAATTCCCCATCAGCAGTAAGCTGGAAAGGGAAACCTATGTTATTCATTGGAACTCAACCTTCTACATTTGTTTTTTCACTCTTGCCTTACAAGGTTATAACAGGAGATCCTGTTTGTTATAACAAACAGGGTAGAAAATAGGAATGCTGGAAAGTGCAGAAAATCCTGGACCGCCTTCCGCTTGCCCCACGGCTAAGTGTCACCTTTATTTGCAGTCCCAGTAAAGCCACGTGTCTGGAGACCAGGGCATGCTGAGGCAGCAGGAGAGGCTTAGTCTGGCTGTTCCCAAGACACTTGCCTTTCCGATTTACCAAAAAGAAAGCTGCTACCTCGAGGAGGAAGTTCCCCTCCGGCCTGTGGGGGTTTTGCTGCTGCCCAGGCTGAATGCACGCCTGCTCTCCAGCACTTTCTCCTGTGAATGCTTTTTGCAGAAGCAGAGGCTGGAGGGACCAGATGCTGCATAGACTCATGTCCTCGGTCGTTGTGGTGTTTGAGTCGTTCTTCCAGGTCAGAGAAGTGGCAGCTGAAGTCTGAGCGTTTGACAGGTGGCATTCTCTTGGCAGGAACCGTGCGAAGGCCGGCAGACACCACCGCTGCAGGCCCAGGAGGAGCCCTCCGCGCCGTCGGCACCGTGGGCATTTGATGAGCAGGGCTTGGCTGAGCTTTTTGACTCGGCCTTGCACATCGCTAGTGAGAGCGACTGTTGTAATTGACCCCACTGAGAGAAGGAAATGGTGCTGCAGGGGCTGGCAGGGAAAAGAGCAAAGCCGGGGCACTGCTGGCGGTGCTGGTGGTGATGATGATGATGACGACGATGATGGCGGTGCCGGCAGTGCTGACAGTTCTGGCGGTTCTGGTGGTGCCGGCGGTGCTGGTAGTTCTGGTGAGGATGATGATGATGGTGGTGCTGGTGATGATGATGGCGATGATGATGATGACGACGATGATGGCGGTGCCGGCGGTGCTGACAGTTCCGGCGGTTCTGGTGGTGCCGGCGGTGCTGGTGGTGCTGGTAGTTCTGGTGAGGATGATGATGATGGTGGTGCTGGTGATGATGATGGCGCTGCTGGAGGTTCTGGCGGTGCTGGAGGTGTTGGCGGTGCTGGCGCCAGTTGGGGTCCCCAGCCCAGGGAGGCCCAGGATGGAGCAGGGTGGTGGTTTAAGCCCAGCCAGCAGCTCAGCCCCACGCAGCTCCTCGCTCACTCCCCGCCACGGGATCGGGGAGAGAATCACAAGAGTAAAAGTGAGAAAACCCCTGGGCTGAGGTAATGACCAAAAGCCACACAGGAGCAAAGTCGGCAGCACCAGAACCACCACCAGCACCTCCACCGGTGTCCGTGTCCCAGCCCCTCTCCACAGCCCCACAGACCTCATCAGCGATGTCACCACCACCAGCAGTGCCACCAGTGCCCCGGCGCCGGGCTGCTGGCCGTGGGGACATTGCGACATCACTGATGAGGTGGCCCCGGCACAAAGGGCCCGAGCCCGGCCCTGCTCTATAAAAGCGGGGTGGGAGCGCAGAGCCCCGACTCCCTGAGGGCCCGGGCAGTGGCCGCCCCTCTGGGCACCGCCAGCACGGCCCAGTGCCGCCGCAGCAGGAGCCGTGGCAGGGGCAGCAGCCGCCGCAGCACCCGCAGCTGCCGCACCCAGTCGCGCTCCACGAGCCGCCGCAGCCGCCACACCCGCAGGACCCTCGGCACCCAGCAGAGCCCGGCCGGGTCCAAGCATCGCCGGTACCGGCGCAGCCGCCCTCGGCGGGGGACACGCAGCTGCTGCTGCTGCTGAGACGCCCCCAGTGTCCTTGAGGGCCCCGGGCACCACCGCCACCATGTTCCTGCCCCGCCGCCGGGCCCCGCTCACCCAATAAAGCTGCAGTGATCACAACATCGATGTTGTAGGGCACAAACCCCCATTTCACCTCGGAGAGATTAAATTCTAGGGTGCAAACTTTTGATTCTACTGTCAAAAGCCGCCTTTTCATGCTCCAAGCCCCTCCGTTTTAGGGCTCTGACTCTCCTTTTTACGGTTCAAACCCTATTTTGGAGTCCAAACCCGCCTTTTTCGGGTGCAAAGCTTCATTTCTAAAGCTCCAAGCCCCTCGTTTTAGGGTCCAAACCCTCATTTCCCTACCCCACGCAGCCATTTTCCCCAGACACCCCCTCCCCTCAGGGCACACACCCCCCTGCCGAAGGCCCCATCTCTCCCGCCGCCCGGCTGCGCACGCTCTGGCCCCTCCCCCATCCACTCCCCCGACCCACCCCCCCGCCGCGTCACAGCCCACCCGCTGCTCTCCGACGTGGCGGGGGGGTCCTACGCGACACGCCCCGAACTCACAGCGACCCCACCGCGCCCCCCACACCCCCCCATCCCCTCCCCCAGCCGCTCCCCCACACTCCTCCCCCTCCCGCTCCTCCCCGCCCCCCCGCTCCTCTCCCCCTCCTCGCGCCCCGACCCCCACTCCCGGCGCTCCCAGCGTGCCTCGCGGCGCTCATTTGCATGTGGGCGGGGACACGCCCCGTTGCCGCCCCCAAACCTGCCGCAAACATTTCCCTGCTGCTCGGCGGGAAACTTTTAGTTTTTGCCCGTTTCTTTGGGCGGGAGCGGCGGCTTAAACGGGGGTGCGGGGTTGGAGGATGTTGGGGACCCCCGGGGCCGGCCCTTGGGGGTCCCGGGGGGTCCCCAAACCTCCCCCCCCCGGGCGGGGGTCAGAGTCTCCTCCGGCAGCCGAGGACGGTGACGAGCAGCAGCACCTCGGTGGCAGCGGGGGGACACGGAGGGGGGGACACACACGCGGGGGTCAGTGGGGTGCGGGGGGGTCACCCCGAAAATAAGCCCCCCGACCCACCTGCAGAGGCTGAAGAGGAGCCAAGGTCAAGACCAGGGCAGCCCCCGCGTGCGCCCCCAGCGCTGCCCCTGTCATTGAAAACAACCCCAAAATAGGGGGGGACCCCAAAAACCCCCAACCCCCACCCCCAATTCCAGCAGCACCCCCGATAAGAAAGGAGGGACCCCCCCGCCGAGTCTCCAGGGTACCCTGGTGTGGCTCCCCCCCATTGCTTTGGGGTGCGTCCCCCCATTTTGGAGTCCCCCCCAATTTGAGGTGTCCCCCCTCTTTTTGGGTTTCAGCTCCCCCCCATTTCAGTGTGTCCCCACCCAATTTCACAGTCTCCCCCCCCATTTTGGGGTCCCTCCAATTTTAGAGGTGGCACTATTTTTGGACCCAATCCTGCCTCATTTTCCTACTCTAAGCCCTCATTTGTAGGGTCCAAAACCTCATTTTTATACTCCAAGCGTTCATTTTTCATAGACAACCCCTCACATTTAGGGCACAAACCCCCATCACAGCTCTCAGAGCTTCACTTGCAGAGCCCAAAGCTTTGACTCGATGGTTAACAGCCCCCTTTTCATCCTCCCAACCCTCCTTTTTCGAGGCCCAACTCTCCTTTTTACAGTACAAACCCTCTTTAGGTGGGGTGAGGTAGATGGGCTGATACCCATGTGCTGAGTTGTTCTGTTGCTCTACGGGGCCTTCAGACGAAGCCCATGGCTCCAGAACACCCACCCTGCTTCAGATCCCTCAGCGCTGGGTCAACCCGACTCTTCAACCCCTCCAGGGATGGGGACTCCCCCCCTGCCCTGGGCAGCCCATTCCAACGCCCAACAACCCCTTCTGCAAAGAAATCCTTCCTAAGAGCCAGTCTGACCCTGCCCTGGCGCAGCTTGAGGCCATTCCCTCTTGTCCTGGCGCTGGGTCCTTGGCTCAAGAGACTCCTCCCCCCTCTCTGCACCCTCCTTTCAGGGAGTTGCAGAGGGCCAGGAGGTCTCCCCTCAGCCTCCTCTTCTCCAGACTAAACCCCCCCAGTTCCCTCAGCTGCTCCTCCTAAGACTTGTTCTCTGGATCCTTCACTAGTTTCGTTCTTCTCTGGCCACATTCCAGCACCTCAATGGCCTTTTTGGGGTGAGGAGCCCCAAAACTGAACCCACTCATCGAGGGGCGGCCGAGCACAGGGGTGAGATCCCTTCCCTGTCCCTGCTGGCCACGCTAGGGCTGATACAAGCCAGGATGATGCCATTGGCCTTTTTGGCCACCTGGGCACAGCGCTGGCTCGTTATCCATCAATCACCCCCCAGGTCCCTCTCTGACTGGCAGCTCTCCAGCCACTCCTCCCCCAGCCTGTAGCCCTGCTGGGGGTTGTTGTGGCCCAGGGGCAGCACCCGGCATTTGGCCTTAGTGAAACTCCTCCCGTTGGGCTCAGCCCATCGCTCCAGCCTGGCCAGGTCTCTCTGCAGAGCCTCCCTACCCTCGAGAGATCAACACTCCCACCCAACTGGGTGTCATCTGCAAACTGACTGAGGGGGCACTCGATCCCCTCGTCCAGACCATCGATAAACATGTTAAACAGGAGTGGCCCCAAAACCCAGCCCTGGGGGACACCACTCGTGACCGGCCGCCAACCGGATTTAACTCCGTTCCCCACCACTCTCTGGGCCCGGCCATCCAGCCAGTTTTTTACCCAGCAAAGCGTGTGATCATCCAAGCCTCGAGCAGCCAGTTTCACCAGAAGAATGTTGTGGGAAACGGTGTCAAAGGCCTTGCTAAAGTCAAGGTAAACTACATCCACAGCCTTTCCCTCATCCAATGAGCAGGTCGCCCTGTCGTAGAAGGAGATCAGGTTTGTCAGGCAGGACCTGCCTTTCCTAAACCCGCTCACTGGGCCTGATCCCCTGGTTGTCCCGCACGTGCTGTGTGATGGTGCTCAGGCTGAGCTGCTCCATCAGCTTCCCGGGCACCGACATCAAGCTGACAGGCCTGTAATTTCCCGGATCATCCTTCTGACCCTTCTTATCTCTGGGCGTCACGTTGGCCAGTTTCCAATCTCTCAGGACCTCTCTGAAACACCCCCCAGGGTGCTGCGGCGGGGGGAATCAGGGTGTCTGGGTGTCGCGGCCCTTCAAGGTAAAAAACGTTATTTTAGATACATTTTATTATGAATAACTTTTGTTACAACTATGGCTGGTAACCATCACTACATTATTAAAGAGAAAAAAAAAAACAACAAACCCAAAGTGCCTGGTTTTTACCCCAAAATAGGGATGGGGGGGGCAGGTCAGTTGCTGGAGGAGTTGGAGGCGTTGCTGGGGCTCAGGCGGGGGCAGCGGGGGCTGTAGGGGGGCCCCCCCTCGCTTCCCCCCACCTCAGACTCTTCCTCCTCTTCATCGCTGCTGAAAATCTCCTCCTGGTCGCGAGCAGCCCCCCTGGCCACCTTCCTCTTCCTCCTCCTCTTCCTCATCTTCAGCCTCATCGTCTTCCTCACTGCAGGCCGAGCCCCCCCCGCCCCGCTCGCTGCTGCTCCCGGAGCCTTCGGCCTCCTCCTCCTCACCACTCGCTCCCCCTTCGCTCTCGCTGCCTTTCTCACACTCTTCGTCTGGAGAAGGAGGAAGAGGAGGAGGGGACAAGATTATGGGGGGTTGTGGGGGGGCCCACAACACTCTGGCCCCCTCCCGGGGATCCCCCCCCCACCCCGTACATTATCCCACCGCCTCCTTCTCAGCCTCCATCTCCTCCTCTTCCTCCTCCTCAGGCTCGTCGTTCTCCAGCTGTGCCCTCTGCACTTCCTGGGGGGGTCAGAAAATGGGGGGGTCAACCAGATGCCTGGGTCCCCTCTGCATCCCAGGGGGGTTGGCAGGGGGTCCCCAATACCACACACCCCCCCATACCTGAGTTTCCAGCTCCTTCTCGTTCATGTCGCGGTGTTTCACCACCAGCACCGCGTTGGTGCCCAACTGCACCCCCGCCCGCGCCCGCTGCTTGCTCAGCTGCACCCTGAGGAAAGGGGAGGGGGTCAGGCACCCTTGGGACCCCCCCCAGACCCTTCCCAGCACCCCCCAGGTCCCTCCCAAATCCCCTGACCCTGCCTCACCCCCACCCCACCCCTGGACTCCCCCCTGCCAGATCCTGAAGCTTGTGTTGTGTGTCCCCCCCTGCCCAAATCGACCCCCCCCAGTGTCCTGGCAGGCAGGGAGGGGGGGGGGGGGGGGGGGTGGCGGCTCAAGCACCCATAGGGACCCCCCAATGCCCCCCAGACCCCTCCCAAATTCCCCAGACCCCACCTGAACCCCCCCCCCCTCCAAGACCCTGAACTCCCCACCCAGACTCCAAACTCACCCCCCCTGCCCAAATCCACCCACCCCAGGGACCCCCCCAGTGTTCTGGCTGGCGGGGGGGGGGCGGGGCTCAAGCACCCATAGGGACCCCCCAGGACCCCCCTGCAGCCCCCGGACTCCCAAGATCCCCCAGACCCCAAACTCCACCCCCCAAGTATAAGGGCCCCCCAAGCTTTAGGGGGCCCCCCCAGCTATAGGGGACCCTCCCACACACATCCTCGGGGGCGTAATCCATCTCCTCCTCCTGGTCCCGCTTCCGCAGCGTCTCCTCCACCGGTAAGAAATAAGCCATGAACTGGTACCCTTTCTCGTCCATCATCCCCCTGCGGGCAGGAAGGGGTTAAAAGGGGTGTGGGGAAGGGACACAGGACACAAAGACCCCCCAAAAAATGTGGGGGGGTGTCCCCCCCTCTTTTCCAAGCACCTGATCATGGCCTGGGGCATCATCTCCAGCGCAGCCGGGCCGCTCGTGTCCTCGGGCGCTGGGTCCGAGTCGAAGATGACTTGGGCGCAGGGGTTGATCCACATCTTGGGGGGAGCAAAAAAAAAGGGGGTTTGGGGGCAAAAAGGGGGTGTTGAGGGGGGGCAACACCCCCACAACCACCCCCCCACATCTTGAAAATCACCGTTCTGCCACCAAAAGTGCCCTCTCCACCTCAGATTCCCCTTGGAAGGGGGTTTCTGTGCCTCAGTTTCCCCTGTGGGACAGTGTCATGGAAACAGGGGGGATTTGCGGTGTGTCCCCCCACTCGGTGTGATTTGGGGGTGCCATGTGCCCCCTCCAGCTCGGTTTTGGGGGTGTCCCCTGCCCGGTACCTCTTGGAGCTGGTGGGTGCTTGGATTTCCTCCTCCAGCAGCTTCTCATCCGCCGGGTCGAGGAGCACTGTGCGGGGTGGGAACACACGGGGAAATCTGGCTCCTCACTTCCGCTGTTGGGGTCTCCCCACAATTTTGGGGTTCCCCACAGGGTTGGGGTGTCCCCCCCCTCAATTTTTGGGTCCCCCCAACCCCAACTGGCAGCTCAGCCCCTTGGGGGAGCTCCCGGGGTGTCCCTCAGCCCTGGGGTGGCTGCACCCATCCCCTATGGGTACCCCCCCCACCCCAATCTGGGGTGTCCCCAGACCCCCCACCGGTGGGGTCGATGCGGTAGGTGTCGGGGTTGATGAGGTCGATGGTGACGCCCAGGTCGGGCTCCGTCAGCAGGTCGTGTTTGTGCTGCTTCTCCAGTGACGTCGCCTTGTACTGCACAAATCGGGGCACGTTCAGGCACCCCAAAACACCCTCCGAAAACCCAAAAGCTCCCAAACCCCGCCCAAAATACCCCCAACCGCCCAAAACACCCACCAAAAAAACTCAAACCTCCCCAAAACACCCCCCAAAACACACACACGCTATGATGTCATAACAGCACCCCCACGCGCTATGACGTCATCAGGGAGCCCCACCCTTGCGCCATGATGTCACAAGAGGACGCAGGCACACACCCCCCCCCCCCCCGTATGCTATGATGTCATGAGAGGACCCCGACACCCAGAACCACCCCCCAGGTGCGCTGTGACGTCAGGGAGGGACACTGGTTGCGTGTGCGCTGTGACGTCACGATGGCACACGAGTGTCTGGGACCCCCAAACCCCCCACGGGCGTTATGACGTCACGAGGGCCCCCCCCCCAGGTCTCCACCACCCCGTCCCGGAGCGTGTGACATCACGAGGGGACCCAGACCGTCCGGTCCCCTCCCTCCCCCCCGTCGTGACGTCAGGCCCATGACGGCCCGTACCTGTGGCCCGGCTCCTCCCGCTGCGCCTGTGTCTGGATAGTGGGAGCCATGGCGGGGCCGGGGCCGGGCCCTGCGCAGGCACGGAGAGGGCAACTACATCCGGGCCGCGCCAGGACCCCTCGTCCTGACGTCACTGCCCGGCGCGCGGGGCCGGCCGGGAGCCGAAGCCAGGCGCGCGCTGGGAAGATGGCGGCGCCCCCGCAACCGCCGCCAACGGGGCCGGGCCCAGGCCCGGGCCCGGCCGCCGCTCCCGCACCGCCGCCGCCGCCTATGCCCGCCGCCCCCGGGCCGGGAGCAGTACCGGGGCAGGCTCCGGGGCCGGGGCAGCCCCCGGGGCCGTCGCTGCCGGCGCAGGTGGCGGCTGCGCAGGCGCAGGACTTCGACCCGGTGCAGCGGTTCCGCCTCCTGATCCCGCAACTGAAGGAGAGCCTGCAGGTGGGCGGGGCCTACGGCGGCGGTGGGCGGGGCCGACATGGCGGGGCGTTCTGATGCTACGCGGGGGCGGGGCCTGACGCCGAGAGTGGGCGGGGCTACCGCCCCAGGGGGCGCGGTGCTGGGAAGGGCCAGGACCGGCCGCGACCCCCCCAAAATGGGTCACCGCTGCCGGGTGACACGCGTGGGGCCGCGTGTGTGTGTCCCCACCCCCCGGCGTGGCCGTGTCCCCCTGACCCCTTCCCCCCCCTTCCGCAGACCCTGATGAAAGTGGCAGCACAGAACCTGGTGCAGAACTCCAGCATCGACAACGGGCAGTGAGTGACCGTCCCCCGATATCCCCCATCTCAGTGCCCCCCAGCGCCCCCCAGTCCCTTCCCCGAGTTCCCCAGTGTCCCTGCCACACCGTGGGGGGGCGGCAGTGGTGCTGACAGGGGCCCCCCCTCGCAGGAAGAGCGCCGACGGAGCCCTGCAGCGCTTCGACAAGAGTCTGGAGGAGTTTTACGCCCTCTGCGACCAGCTGGAGCTCTGCCTTGTGAGTCACAACCCCCCTGAGCCCCCTCCCGCTGTCCCTGTCCCCCCGCAGCGTGGTCCCCACACCCCCAGTGACATTGTTGCCCCCCCCAAACCCCAGTCCCCTTAGCACCATCCTCACCCTGCTGTCCCATCCCTGCCCCCCCAATCTTGTCCCCTCTGCTGTGTGTGTCCTCTCCGCAATGACCCCCAACATGTGTGTGTGTGTCCCTCCCCCCACAGCGCCTGGCCCACGAGTGCCTCTCGCAGAGCTTCGACAGCGCCAAACACGCCCCCGCCCTGGTGCCGGCAGCCCCCAAAGGTGAGGGGGGGGCAGGTGAGACCCTCCCCTACACCCAATACCTGCCCCTCATCAAGGCCCAGATCGCCGGCGCCAAGGACATCCACAACGCTCTGCTGGAGGGGGCCAACAAAATCACCGGCAAGCTGCCCCCCCCGGGGGGGCCCTGAGTGTTTTGGGGGTCCCCACAGAGGTCATGGACTCCCCCCAAAACTTCCCACGGTGGTCTGGGGGTGAATATGGGGGGTTTGGGGGGTCTTGGTACCATGTGCAGAGGTCTGAGTGCAAGCGTGCTGTGTGGAGGGGTGCTGATCCCCCCCCCGCTGCAGCAGGATTTTTGAAACACACACCCCCCCCCTAAAACTCCCACAGGGATCAGAAGGCGACTTGGGGGGTCCTGCTGCGCAGCGTGGGGTCTGAGCGTGGAAATGGGGGGCCCAGTGTAGGGTTTGGAGGTGCTGACCCCCGCGGGGGGGGACGGAATTGGGAAGGGGGGGACGTGGGGGTGCTGGACCCCCTAGTTTTGTTGGGCAAATGCCTGGATTTTGGTGAATAAACTGGTTTTTTTCTGATATCGGCTCCTCTGTACTCATGGGGGGACCCAGGGGGGTGGTTACCCCAGTTTTGGGGGGTAAACGCCTGGGTTTTGGTGAATAAACTTTTTTCTCTGATATCGGCCGCGTGACGTCGCTCCCCCGCCGCGCCCCAGTGCGCTCGCGGCCTTCGCGCCGCGGGATTTGACCCTCGCGCGCCGCCGTCGCGCGCCGCCGCTGAGGGGCGGGTGACCGCGGTCGGGGCTGCGCCCCCGTCACGTGACGCCGGAGCGGCTCTCGCGAGACGAGGCGGCCGGAGCGGGACCGGTAGCGAGGCCCTGCCGGGCCGAGGCCGCAGCCGACAGCGGGGCCGGGGCCTAGAGCGGAGCCGCCGTCCCGTGCGGGTAAGGAGGCGGCGGCGGCGGGGTCCCCCCAGAGATCGCCCCCCCTGCTGGGGCCAGATCTGGGGCTTAGGCCTCTGGTGAGGGGCTGCCCGGGGCGGCCTGTGTCCCCTCCCCCGCCGGGGCACCCCCATATTACACGCCCAGACCCCTTTTCCCACCCCCCGCCCCCCCCCAGAACACCCCCAGACCCCCCTGCCCAACCCCCAGGACACCCCCGACCCCCCCGCCCGTCCCCCCGGGACACCCCCATTTCCCACCCCCCAGACCCCCCAGCGCCGCCATGTCGGACAGCGACGACAGCAACTTCTCGGAGGACGAGAGCGAGCGCAGCAGCGAGGCTGAGGAGGCTGAGGAGAACGAGGTGAGGCTGAAGGCTACAACTAGTGGGGGGGGGGGGGTGTGCGTGTGTGCTCTTCCTCACTCACACCCCCCCCCCCCCCCCCCAAAACTCCCTAGGCCGAGGAGGAGCGTGCCAGCGCTGCTGGCAGCGAGAAGGAGGAAGCTGAGGAGGAGGAGGAAGAAGAAGAGGAGGAGTATGATGAGGAGGAGGAGGAGGAAGATGACGACCGACCAGCCAAGAAGCCGCGCCATGGCGGTTTCATCCTGGATGAGGCTGGTGAGCTGGGGGGGCCGTGGGGGTGTTGGGGGGGTTGCTCCTGCCCCCCCACCCCAGCCTCACTCACCTCCCTGACCCCCCCTAGATGTGGATGACGAGTACGAGGATGAGGACCAGTGGGAGGACGGGGCCGAGGACATCCTGGAGAAAGGTGAGGAGAGTCCCCACACTGCTTTGGGGGCTCCGTGGGGCTTGGGGGGGGGGGGCGGGCCTTTGGGGCCCCCCTCCAGCTCCCTTCCCCATCCTGGAGGCCGGAGGAAGAGGATGGAAGCGCAGCCCCACAGTGGTGTGGCTCTGGGGGGGGCCAACCCCTGCCTTCCAGCTCTTACCCTCCCTCCCAGGCCCCTTTCCCCCCTCCAAAACTCACCACTTGGGGGGGGCGGGAGGGATGGCGCGTCTGTCTGTCCGTCCCTCCGTCCCCGTGTCCTTCCGCTCAGCACATCTCATCCGCGCTCGCCTGGGGTTTTTATTTTGCTTTTACTTCCCCCCCTGCTCCCCGTCCTTTTCCCTCCCTGTGCCACCGTCTGAATTTTGATTCCTTCCCCTTTGTTCCCCCCTCACCCGCGGGTGGTTTTGCCGCTATTATTTGCTCCATCCTCCACCGCCACTCCTTGTTCCCGAGCAGAAGAGATCGAAGGTAAGCCCAAATCACCCCCCCACACCCCCCTCCCCACATTTCCATCTGTCCCCCAACTCCGGGGCCAAGCCCACTCTCCACCCCCCCCCCCCCATCCCCCCGCGGGCGACATCTCAACCCTTCCTCTTCCTCGTAGCTTCCAACATCGATAACGTGGTGCTGGATGAAGATCGTTCCGGCGCTCGGCGGCTGCAAAACCTCTGGAGGTGATGGTGGCTCCGTCCGTGTGTCCGGCTGTCCGGCGGGGCGGTGGGGGCTGCACTGACGCCTTCCCCCCCCCATTCTTTTTTCCTTCCCCAGGGACCAACGCGAGGAGGAGCTGGGCGAGTATTACATGAAAAAATACGCCAAGTCCTCAGTGGGAGAAACGTGAGTCCCCGTCCTCGTCCCCAGCGCAATGCGGAGCAGCTGCCCCCATCTCCCCACCGGTTCTTATGTTGTATTTTTATAATTTTCCCTCTGTTTTTTTAGCATTTACGGTGGCTCCGATGAGCTCTCGGATGACATCACACAGCAGCAGCTGCTGCCTGGAGTCAAGTGAGTCCCCCGGAGTGGGGCGGGGGGGAACCCCACATGGTTTTGGGGGTGGGGAAAAACCTCATGTGGTTGGGGGGGGGAAAAAACCTCATGTGGTTTGCGGGGCTGGGGGGGGGGGAAACCTATGTGGTTTTGGAGGAAAAAAGGAGCAAATTGGGACGAGCCACCCTGTACCAGCGTTTTTTTCTCTGCCCCCATGCAGGGACCCCAATCTTTGGACTGTGAAGTGCAAGGTGGGTTTTTGGAGGGGGGGGTTGTGCAGAGCAGAGCTTGGTGTGAAGAGGCGGGGGCAACGTACCCTAAAACGTGTTTTTTGTCCCCAGATCGGCGAGGAGCGCACCACAGCCGTCGCTCTGATGCGGAAATTCATCGCTTACCAGTTCACCGACACGGTGAGGCCGTTGGGGAACTGGCGGGGGCGGGGGAGTGGTGGGAGCAGCAGGGTGTCCCCAACGTGTCCCCTTGTCCTCCAGCCCCTGCAGATCAAATCGGTGGTGGCCCCCGAGCACGTCAAGGGTTACATCTACGTGGAGGCCTACAAACAGACGCACGTCAAGCAGGCGATCGAGGGGGTGGGCAACCTGCGCATGGGCTACTGGAACCAGCAGATGGTTCCCATCAAGGAGATGACCGACGTCCTCAAAGTGGTCAAAGAAGTCACCAACCTCAAACCCAAATCTTGGGTGCGCCTCAAAAGGGGGATCTACAAAGATGACATCGCCCAGGTGAGGAGGGGAAGGAAACGGGGACGCTGCGGTGGACAGGGGCGGGGACACGCAGCCAGCTCACCCCCCGGCGGTTGTGCCCCTCAGGTGGATTACGTCGAGCCCAGCCAGAACCAGATTTCCCTCAAAATGATCCCCCGCATCGACTTCGACCGCATCAAAGCCCGCATGAGCTTGGTAAGGGGATCCCCGCCGGGATGGCGCTGGCACCCCTGGCCACCTCTGAAGGGTCTGGGGTGGCCCTCAGGGACCCCCCAAGGGGTCTGGGTGGCCCCCTGACGGGTCTGGGTGGCCCTCGGGGATGCCCTGAGGGGTCAGGGTGGCCCCCCAAGGAGTCTGGGTGGCCCTCAGGGACCCCCCGAGAGGTCTGGGTGGCCCTCAGGGACCCTCTGAAGGGTCAGGATGGCCCTTAGGGCCTCCCCGAGGGGACGGTGCTGGCACCCCCAGCCCCGCCGTCTCTCTTTGCTCACCTCCCTGCTGCCCCCCTCCCCCCACAGAAGGACTGGTTTGCCAAGAGGAAGAAATTCAAGCGACCCCCACAGCGGCTTTTCGACGCCGAGAAGATTCGGTAGGTGATTGCGACATCAGACGTGGCCCAAAAAGGTCCCCCCCGGCAGAGCTGCTATCGCGGAGGGGGGGCTTTTGACCCTTTTGGGGGGTGCTTCTGCCCACCCAAGGGGTGATTCGGGTTTTGCCCCAGGTCCCTGGGAGGTGACGTGGCGTCCGACGGCGACTTTCTCATCTTTGAAGGCAACCGCTACAGCCGCAAGGGATTCCTCTTCAAGAGCTTCGCCATGTCGGCCGTGGTGAGCGCCACCGCTGGGGTTTAAACCCAAAACTCACCGTTTTTCCCCCCAAACCGCTTCCTTTCTAACGCCAAGGGGCGTTGGGTGACTCCTCAGCAGCAACGTTTTCCATCCTATCTCGGCAGATAACGGAGGGGGTGAAGCCCACCCTGTCCGAGCTGGAGAAGTTCGAGGACCAGCCCGAAGGCATCGACCTGGAGGTGGTGACGGAGAGCACAGGTAAGTGGGTGCCACCCCCATGTCCCTGTCACCCCCTGCCTGTGGCGCTGTACCCTCACTGTCCCCCCCCTCCCACACCCAGGGAAGGAACGAGAGCACAACTTCCAGCCCGGTGACAACGTGGAGGTGTGCGAGGGCGAGCTGATCAACCTGCAAGGCAAAATCCTCAGCGTCGACGGCAACAAAATCACCATCATGCCCAAACACGAGGATTTGAAGGTCGAGGAGTCCCCGGGGAGCAACGACGGCCCCCCCCAGGGACACCCCCAGCCCCTTTTCCCCGTGCTCATGGTGGGTTTTTTTTCCTTCCCCAGGACATGTTGGAGTTCCCGGCTCAGGAGCTGCGGAAATATTTCAAGATGGGCGACCACGTCAAAGTGATCGCGGGGCGTTTCGAGGGCGACACGGGGCTGATCGTGAGAGTGGAGGAAAACTTTGTTATCCTTTTCTCCGACCTCACCATGCACGAGGTATTTGGGGGGTGAAATGTTCACGTCCTGACCCGAAACAGGCTGTTTTTTGGGGGGAAAAGGAGGGGAAACGGCTGCATTCTCACGCTTCTCACCCCCAGCTCAAAGTTCTGCCCCGGGACCTGCAGCTCTGCTCGGAGACAGCGTCTGGTGTGGATGTTGGGGGCCAGCACGAGTGGGGCGAGCTGGTGCAGCTGGACCCCCAAACTGTGGGTGTCATCGTCCGCCTGGAGCGAGAGACCTTCCAGGTGAGTCCCAGCTCCCCGGGGACGCCGGGAAGAGCCGCATCTGTGTCCCAGTTGGGGTTTTCTCGTGCTCAGAGCTGTGCCTTTTACCCTGGAGCAAGCGGGGAGGGGGGTGTCCCAGTTTTTGGCTGCCCCCCGCCAGTCTCCCAGCCTCTTGCTGTCCCTGCAGGTGCTAAACATGTATGGGAAGGTGGTGACAGTGCGGCACCAGGCTGTCACCAGGAAGAAGGACAATCGCTTCGCTGTGGCCCTCGACTCGGAGCAGAACAACATCCACGTCAAGGACATCGTCAAAGTCATCGACGGGCCGCACTCGGTAGGGGCTTCTGGGGTTTGAGGGGGGGGTCCGGGGTGGGGGGGAGGGGCAACAGGCCCCTCCTGGTGCTCGGAAGGTTCCCAGGGCTGTTCTGGGTCTGTCCCTGCTTCGGGGACCATCCCTGGGGTGAGCTGGGCACCATGGGGGGGTCCTTGGTGTATTTGGTGTCCCTCCTGGCACTGAGGGGACACCAGGTCCCCCCTGGGTATGTCCCTGCTTCGGGGACCATCCCTGGGGTGAGCTGAGCACCACGGGGGGGTCCTTGATGTATTTGGTGTCCCTCCTGGCACTGAGGGGACACCAGGTCCCCCCTGGGTCTGTCCCTGCTTTGGGGACACTCCCTGCTGCGGGCTGGGCACCATGGCGGGGGTCCGTGGTGTATTTGGGGTCCCTCTCGCATCCTTCCCAGCACTGAGGGGGACACTGGATCCCTCCCAGCACCCCTCCTGGGTCCTTCCCATTGTTGGGGTCACCTTGGGGCTTGTCCCCCCCCTTTTTCCCAGGGCATAACTCCCCCCTTTTTCCCGGGGCAGGGCCGCGAGGGGGAGATCCGGCACCTTTTCCGGGGCTTCGCTTTCCTGCACTGCAAGAAGCTGGTGGAAAACGGTGGAATGTTCGTCTGCAAAACCCGGCACCTAGTCCTGGCGGGGGGCTCCAAGGTGAGGGACACCCCCAGGGACTGCCAGGGAGGGCTGCAGCCCCCCAACTTCCCTGCAGCCCCCCCAGTTTTTCCGCTGCTCCCCCCCACTCCAAGCGCTGTTTTCTCTCCCCTCTCGCAGCCGCGGGACGTCACCAACTTCACCGTGGGGGGCTTCGCCCCTATGAGCCCCCGTATCAGCAGCCCGATGCACCCCAGTGGGGCTGGTGAGTGGTTGGGGGTGTCCCCGAGGCCACGGGGGTGTCCCTAAGGACCCCCCCCCAAGCCTTTATCCCGATCCTACAGGCCAACGTGGTGGTTTTGGCGGCGGCGGCATGAGCCGTGGCCGCGGGCGGCGGGATAACGACCTCATTGGGCAGACGGTCCGCATCTCCCAAGGACCCTACAAAGGTGGGGGCACCTTCCAGCGGGGCTCTGGGTGCCTGTTTGTACCCCCAAACAGAAGAGGGGGAGGCCTCGGGGATGCCTGGACCCCCCCTCTTTGAGCCCCCATCCCGCCCCACAGGTTACATTGGGGTGGTGAAGGATGCGACGGAGTCGACGGCTCGTGTGGAGCTGCACTCCACCTGCCAGACCATCTCGGTGGACCGCCAGCGCCTGACCACCGTGTGAGTGCGGGGGACAGGGACCCCGTGAGGCGTCAGGGTGGCCCTCAGGGACCCCGTGAGGCGTCAGGGTGGCCCTCAGGGACCCTCTGAAGGGTCAGGGTGGCCCTTAGGGACCCTCTGAAGGGTCAGGGTGGCCCTCAGGGACCCCCTGAGAGATCAGGGTGGCCCTCAAGGACCCCTCGAGGGGTCTGGGTGGCCCTCAGGGGTGGTGAGGTTTGGGCCAGCACCTCCCCTGCGGGTGGGTGACACCCACAGACACAAGCAGGGCTTTTTTAGGGGGTCTGTGCCCCCCCAGGCACCGTGTCCCTCTCCCCTGACACCCCTGTGTCCCTGCAGGGGCTCACGCCGCCCGGGTGGGATGACATCAGCCTACGGGCGCACCCCAATGTACGGCTCCCAGACCCCCATGTACGGCTCTGGCTCCCGCACCCCCATGTACGGCTCACAGACCCCCCTGCACGACGGTGAGTGGCACCGGGGGGGGACTTCGGGGATTGGGGCACCCTGGGGACACAGAGGGGACATTGGGGTGGCCTGGGAGGTGGACTGGGATGAGATGGGACATTGGGGGGACACAGCGGGATGGAGGGAACGAGGATTGGGGGGACCTGGAGGGTTTTGGGGGGACCCCAGGGACAGAGGGGACAAGGATTAGGGCGACACAGAGCGGACATTGGGGTGGCCCAGGGGATGGACTGGAATGAGATGGGATGTTGAGGGAATATGGCGGGATGGAGGGAACGGGGATTAGGGGGATCTTGGGGGACATGGAGGGGTTTGGGGTGACACAGGGGTGGAGGGGACAGGGATTGGGGACACACAGAGGGGAAACTGGGGTGACTTGAAGGGGGATGGACCAGGCTGAGATGGCACTTTGGGGGACACAGAGGTGACAGGGCTGAAGTAGGACACAGAGAAGGGGGGGCTCAGAGGGGTCCCCTCAGCCAAAGGGGGGCTCGGGGAGGCGTCCCCCAGCCAAAGGGGGGGCTCTTGGGGGTCCCCCCAGCCAAAGGGGGCTCAGGGGAGCCTGACGGAGCCGCCGGGTGCCCCTGGCAGGCAGCCGCACGCCGCACTACGGCTCGCAGACGCCGCTGCACGACGGCAGCCGCACGCCCGCCCAGAGCGGCGCCTGGGACCCCAACAACCCCAACACCCCCTCCAGGTAGGGCCGGGGGGGTCCCCCGTTTAACAGGGGGGTCCCCCATCACCGGTGTTGCGTTTAGGGTAGGAGATGAATTTGGTGAGAGATAAATCCCCTTGGGTTCTAGCCGGCCCTCAGCGGTCAGAGGGGCGAGGGGCGGCTGGACTTACCCCTTCATAGGTATTACATTCTGTTGGGATTAATACACCAGCTGGGCCCGTGACTGTAAGTCTGACCCGGCCCGAGCAGGCACTCGGGAGAAACCGTCAGGTTCACCAACAGGACGGTTTATTTTCAGGCAACATCTACAGATTCTTGAAGATTGCCTGCGATAAATGCACAAACCGCAGGTTGGCTCTAGAGCACGACACACAAAAAGAGAAAGCAAACCAAACCGATGGCAATCACACACACACAGTCCCGGGGACACACTCGGGTGGCCCAGGGGATCTTACCAAAGGGCGTCCCCTCTGGGGGGGGAGAGCACAAACCCGTCCGTCTGTCCCTCCGGTTTGGGGTCGGATTATCGTCCCTCCCAGGCAGGTACAGACTTGGGGTACTATTTACTGTAGTAGGCGCGGTGAGCGGGGGGACTGGAGTCAAATCGTTATTCTATCATTAATAACAGAATTAGTTTCGTGGTGCCAAGGGGCACGGCGGGTTTTTGTGGGGAAAAGAGAGAGGGCGGGAAGCAGGGTCGGCTTGGTACGGCGGGTGCAGCTTGTGTGGGAAGAAGGGAGGATGAGGCACAGAGCTGGCGGGTTGCTACAAAAAATCCTATTTCGAGGGAACCGAGCAGAACAGGAGATAAATCTGCCCTTGAGGGAAAGGATGGGACCGCACGGCCTGCACCTCGCTTCGCATTCCTCCTTGGCGCCACACCAACCACAAATCACTGGACCATCGCCCCCAACCCCCCCGTCCTGTGTTTATTCTGGGCACTCGCTGTCAAGGAAAACGTCTCACTGCTGGGAATTTCTCACTGTTTTGCTCTTTTGCCTTCCTCACACTTCCCATACCCAATTTCCAATACCCAATTTCCAATACCTAACAACCGGGATGGCCCCTTTCTGGGGTCCCTGCACTGTGACGATGACACTTGTCCGTTTCCCCCCGCCCCCATAGGGCCGACGAGGACTTCGAGTACGGCTTCGACGATGAGCCCACGCCCTCGCCGCAGGGCTACGGGGGTACCCCGAACCCCCAAACCCCCGGGTACCCGGACCCCTCGTCCCCCCAAGTCAACCAGCCCTACAACCCTCAGACCCCAGGCACGCCGGCCATGTGAGTGTCCCCCCCCTACCCCCCAGCATGCTCTGGGGGACCCCCAACTGCTCCTCTGGGGCAGGGGGATTGTGCTCCTGGGGGACCCCAAACCTCAGCCCTGGGTGCAAACTGTGCCCCCAGGCTGCAGTGTTGGCCCGGGAGGACCCCAAATCCTCCAACCCCATCCCCAGAGCCCCCCCCAAATTGTGCTCTGGGGGTGCCAGCTCTCCTACCCCCCCCCACCCAACAGGTACAACACAGACCAGTTCTCGCCCTATGCCGTCCCCTCACCGCAGGGCTCCTACCAGCCCAGCCCCAGCCCCCAGAGCTACCACCAAGTGGCCCCCAGCCCTGTGGGCTACCAGAACACCCACTCGCCGGCCAGCTACCACCCCACGCCGTCACCCATGGCTTACCAGGTACCCCCCAGCCACCCTGTAGCTCTCTTAAACTCCCTCATAGCCCCCCACAACCCCCATATAACCCCTCATCTCCCCCTACAACCCCCATAGTCCTCGTAGACACACTATAGCCCCCCCCAAACTTCCTCATAGACCCCTACACCCCCCAAAACTCCCACATAGCCCCATATAACCCCCTAAATGCCCTCACCACTCCCCCTACAAGCCTCGACACCCATATAACCCCCTAAATCCCCTCATAGTCACTCTGCACCCTCCTAAACTCCCTACAAACCCCGGTAACTCCCCTTGTAGCCCCCATACACCCCTCTGAACTCCCTACAACCCCCCAAACCCTCTCATAGCCCCATTATGACCCCCAAACCCCTCCTTGTAGCCCCCCAACACCGCTTTCTCTCTCTCCCCAGGCCAGCCCCAGCCCCAGCCCCGTGGGCTACAGCCCCATGACCCCTGGGGCCCCCTCCCCGGGGGGGTACAACCCCCACACCCCTGGCTCGGGGATCGAGCAGAGCTCCAGCGACTGGGTGACCACCGACATCCAGGTGAAGGTCCGTGACTCCTACCTGGACAGTCAGGCGGTGGGACAGACCGGCGTCATCCGCAGCGTCACGGTGAGACCCCCCTGTCCCGGGGGGGGTGGTTTTGGGGCAGGGAGGGGGTAACACACATGGTGATGCTGATCTTCCACCCCTCTTTTTATTGTTTTTATAGGGCGGGATGTGCTCCGTCTACCTGAAGGACAGCGAGAAGGTGGTGAGCATCTCCAGTGAGCACCTGGAGCCCGTCACCCCCACCAAGAGCAACAAGGTAGGGCCCCCCCCCCCAGCCCCATCCTTTATCTTGGGCCCCCCAACACTCCCCCCACCACCGCATGCTCCTTTGGGGACCTTCTAGATCCCCTCAGGTGCTACCCCAGCCCCCCTGGGACCTCCCCACAACCCCTCTGGTGCCCTCCCAGCACCCCTGGGACCCCCCACCAGCCCCCTCAAGGCCCACTCTCCCCCCATTTGCCCCCCACCTCAGGTCAAGGTGATCCTGGGGGAGGACCGTGAAGCCACTGGGATCCTGCTCAGCATCGATGGGGAGGATGGGATCGTCCGCATGGATTTAGAGGAACAGCTTAAGATCCTCAACCTCCGCTTCCTCGGCAAACTGCTGGAGGCTTGAGGGGGACCCCCTGTGCCCCCCTCACTCCTCCCCCCTGTTGCCCCCCGTTTTCTTTCTACACACCTGGTTATTTTCCCCGTTTCTTTCTACACACCCGTTTTTTTTCCCCCGGTTTCCTCCTACACACCCGGTATTTTCCCCCTGTTCAGTGTTGCTGGTTGTAACAAGGTTTAGTTGTCAAATAAACGCCCGTGGGTGCAGCACCCCCTCTTCTGTGCTGCCTTCTGGGGGGGCCTGTAAAGCTTGGGGGGTGGGTGTGTGTGTGTGAACCAGGGCCCCTGTGCCCCACAGGGCTGGGGAAAGGGGTTACTCTGCCCCCCGGGGGGCGGAGAGAGGGTTGAAGCGGGACCCGCGGGGGGGTGGGGGGTGTTGAACCGGGACCCCGCTCCGGGGCGGGGGCTGAAGCCTCTTCAGCGCCGGCCGCGCACATGCTGCACCCTTACAGCCCGCCTCCGCTTCCGCCTCCTCCTCTCATTGGCTCTCCGACGCTGGCCCCGCCTCCCCGCCGCCGCCATTGGCCAGCAGCCGCGCAGCCATTGGTGGCCGGCCCTCAGTCCCCGCCCCTCGCGTCTTGCTCCCGCCCCGTTTCTCCCGTGTTGCCGCCGCTCATTGGCTGGAAGCACAGCGAGGGGATTGGCTGCGGCGGCCGCGCCTGCGCCCTGGGGCGCGCGGTGCGGGAAGATGGCGGCGGCGGCGGCGGCGGCGGCGGTGGCGGCGGCGGGGCGGGTGGTGGCGGCGGTCTGCGGGGTTCGCGCCGCCCTGGGCGCCCGCCCGGCCCGCGCCGCGCTGGGCCGGGCCGCCAGCGGCACCACCGGTACCGAGGCGGTGCTGCGGGAGCGGCTGCAGCGGCACCAGGTGGGGGCCGCGATGGGGCTGAAGCTGGGCCTGGGCCTGAGGGGACGGGCTGGCGGGCGGGGTGGGGAGGGGGGCACGGGGGCTCCACGGGTGTCCCCAGCTGTCCCCGGGCTTCTCTGGGGTCCCCGCGCCTGTCCCTGTCTTTCCTCGGGGGGCCCCAGCCCTCCCCGGGAGCCCCCGGGGGTCTCTGACTGGCGCTGGGTGTTCCCAGAGCTCCCCGGCTGTCGCTGGCCATCCTCGGCCACCTCTAGGCCTCTATGGCTATTCCCAGGGTCCTCTGGTTGTCCCTGGCCATCCTCGGCCACCCCCAGAACTCCCTGCCCATCCCCAAATGTCTCTGGGGCTCTCTGAGCGTCCCTGACCATCCTCAGACATCCCTGGGAGTCCCTAGAGGTCCCTGGGGCTCTCTGGGTGTCCCTGACCATCCTCAGACATACCTGGGGTCCCCAAGTGTCCCCAAAGGTCCTAGGAAGCTTCTTGACTGTCCCTGGGACTCCCCAGATGCCCCTTGCTATCTTCGGCTGTCCCCAAGCCCCTCATCACAGTGTCCACCCCCCCTCTCTGTGTCCCCTCGCCCCACAGGCGACAGAAGGACCCCTGGGACACACCGGGGGCCCAGAGGAGGAGGAGGAAGAGCGGCGGGAGCGGATGGCGGCCGCCCGGCGCTTAGCCCTGCGATTGGCGGGGCTGCTGGGTGCTGGCACTGGCGTGGCACTCGTCTACATCTTCGGTGAGTCCTGGTGTCCCCCACCTGTCCCTGTTCCCCCCCCGCCACTGTGCCACCGGGCCACCACAGTCCCCCCCCTGATCTCTGCTCTCCCCCTCCCACAGGCAGCAACGCAGTGGATGAACACGGGGCCAAGGTGAGGGGCTCTCGGCGGCCGTTCCCCCTCTTAGGCTGGGCCAGTGTCCCCTCCTGCCCTTTGGGTCAGCTGGGGACATCACGGGGGCTCAGCACCTTCCCCTTGTCCCTCCCTTCCCCATGTCTGTCCCTTTTTATTGCCGTTTTCCCTTATTTTGGAGTTTTTGCGTCAGGTGGGCATCAGGGCCCTGCGTCCCTGAGGGGAGCAGCGTGTCCCCAAAAGGACCGACCATCTTTCTCACACCCTGGGGAGGTGTTTTTTGTCACCCAAACCCTCTTTTTTTGAGAATCTGGGAGGTGTTGAGGGGGGTTTTGATGCGCAGGCAGGTGTGAATTGCCCTGCCCGGCATCCGGCTGTGGGGGGGGACATGGGGACATCAAACGGGGTGACAGAGGGGAGCACTGAGCAGGTGGCAATGACACCAGCGGGGGATGGGGACATCAGCGGGGTGACATCAGTTGGCGGAAGGAAACGCACGGGAGCAGCGTCACCCACCTGCGAATTGTCCCTGTCACCTTGCGCGTCCCCCACCCCTGTGGCACCGCTGGGACCCCCCCTCTGATGTCACCTTCTTGCTGTCCCCCCCTTTTCTCCCCACAGATCCCTGATGAGTTCGATGGCGGTGAGTGACACCCCTGGGGCCGTTTGACACCTCGGTGTCGCAGCCAGAGGCTTTTACAATGTTTTTAACACCCTGTTGTTACCCAAAAGGGGCTTTCATTTGGGACCGCTTTGGTCTTTGTCCTGGTGGAGGGATTGGGGGTGGAATGTCACCCCCCTTGGGGACAGCAGGGACCCTGGGTGACCCTCACCCACGCTGGCCTTGGCTCCGCAGACCCCGTGGGCATCCAGCAGCTCCGCAGGACCTACAAGTACTTCAAGGACTACAGGCAGGTGCGTGGGGACCCATTTTGGGGGGGGGGGTTTCCCTCATTTTAGGGGGGCTTCATCTGTTTGGGGGTGGCTGTCCCCATCCTGAGAGCTTTATCACCTTTCCAGGAGCTTCGTCCCTATTTTGGGACATTTTGAGGATATTTTGTATCCCCACCCCATTTTGGGGTACCTTGTTCTAGTGCTGGGGAGTCACATCCTTCTTTGGGGTCCCCCATCCCCATTCTGGGGACATTTGTCCCTGTTTTGGGGTCCCCTCTCACTGATCTGGGGTTCTCATCCCCACTTTGGGGTCTTTGTCACGAGGGGGGGGCTTTGTCCCCATTTGCCGGGGTGCTTTGTCCCCACGCTCCACCCCTTGCCCCCCCTGTACTCCGTCCCCTTTTTGGGGACCCTTGTCCCCACGCTGGTGGCTTGTCCCCATGCTCAGGGGGGGCTGTGTGGGGGGCTCCATCCCTCCCTGTGAACCCCCCCAGATGATCATCGAGCCCACCAGCCCAAACTGCTGCCAGACCCCCTGCGTGAACCCTACTACCAGCCCCCCTACACCCTCGTCATCGAGCTCACCGACGTCCTGCTGCATCCCGAGTGGTCGGTGAGTGTCCCCCAAACCCTCCCGTGCCCCCCTACGCTGTCACCCCCCCCCCTTTTTCACACCTTTCTGTCCCCCCCAAAGTAGCTTGTCACCGGTTGGCGCTTCAAGAAGCGCCCGGCATCGAGAGCCTCCTCCAACAACTCGCTCCCCTCTACGAGATCGTCGTCTTCACCTCCGAAACCGGCATGGTGAGCGCAAAATGGGGGACACAGCCACCCGGGGAGGGTCACAGGACCACCGCGGGGTGCCCTCACCCTCTCACATCCCCCCGTTTCCCCCCCACTAGACCGCCTTCCCCCTCATCGACAGCGTAGACCCCCACGGCTTCGTCTCCTACCGCCTCTTCCGTGACGCCACCCGCTACATGGATGGGCACCACGTCAAGGTTTGGGGACAGGGAGGGGGGACAGGCACTTTGGTGACCCCTCACCCTTCTCCAGCACCTCCTTGTCCCCCCCCCAGGATATTTCCTGCCTCAACAGAGACCCCGCCAAGGTGGTGGTGGTGGATTGCCGGAGAGAAGCTTTTTGCCTGCAGCCCTACAACGGGCTGGCGCTGCCTCGCTGGGACGGCAGCTCTGACGACCGCGCGCTCTACGACCTCACTGCTTTCCTCAAAAGTGAATAAAAACGCCCCAAACATCCCGGTTACCCCCCTCCTTGACACCCCCCCCCCCCCCCCCTTCAAACCTCCTTTTTCTCTGTCCCCTCAGCCATCGCCCTCAGCGGGGTGGAAGACGTCCGGACGGTGCTGGAGAATTACGCGCTGGAGGAGGATCCGCTGGCGGCTTTTAAACGCCGCCGGTTGCAGCTGGAGGAGGTGGGGACACGCTGGGAGAGCGGGGAGGGGGGGTGACAGACCCTTGTTACCCATAACGGCTGTTTTTACCCCAAATCGGGGCGGAGTGCAGGAGGAGCAGCAGCGCCTGGCCGAGTTGGCACAGGGGAAGAAGCCGACGGGGCTTTTTCTGGGCGGCCTGACCGGGCGCCTTTGGCCGCGCTCCAAGCAGCAGTGATGTCAGCGTGATGTCATCACCACGGGGCCGTGACGTCATCACGACGGCGCCATGATGTTTGGGGGGGGCGGTGGGGGGGTGACGTGCCCCGGCCGCCGTGGGAGCAGCGGGTAACGCATCACCCGGACATGGACAATGAGGTTGGAGGCGCCGGCGTGGCCCCCGTTTTTGAGGTGTTTGGGGGTGGGTTTTTGGCGGGGGGGGGCAGGGGGTGTGAATAAAGGGTGATGTCAAGGTGTGGGTGCAGTGTGCTGCTTGGGGGGGGCGCGTGGAGTGGCACACACCGCCCCCCCGGTGCTGGGAGGGATCTGGGATATTTGGGGGGGGGATTTGTGGGGCTGGATGCAGGCTTGGTGGGGGGGCGGAGTTGCTGGGCTGGATCTGGGCCTTTTTTGAGGGGAGTTATGGGGATGGATCCAGGGTCTTTTTGGGGGGGTTATTGGGCCAGATTTGGGCCTTTTGGGGGGTTATTGGGCTGGATCTTGGCTTTTTGGGGGGGTGTATGGGGATGGATCCAGGCCCTTTTTGGGGGGGTTATGGGGATGGAACTGAATATTTTGGGGGTTATTGGTCTGGATCTGGACCCTTTTTTGGGGGAGTTACTGGCTGGATCTGGACCCTTTTTGGGGGGGGTTATGGGGATGGATCCAGGCCCTTCTGAGGGGGTTATTGGACTGGATCTGGACCCTTTTTTGGGGGATTATTGGGCTGGATCTGGACCTTTTTGGGGGGTTATGGAGCTGGATCTGGACCCTTTTGTGGGGGGTTATTGGCCTGGATCTGGACCTTTTGGGGGGGGGTTATGGGGACAGATCCAGGCGCTTTTTGTGGGGGGGTATTGGGCTGGATCTGGGCCTTTTTGGGGGGGTTATTGGGCGGGATTCAGGCCCTTTTTGGGGGGGGGTTATCGGGACAGATCCAGGCCCTTTTGGGGGGGGGGTTATGGGACTGGATCTGGGCCTTTTTGGGGGGGTTATTGGGCCGGATGCCCCTCGAGGGTGGCCTGCATCCCCTGTGGGGGTGTGGTCTATGAGGAGGGGTGGGGCATGGGTGTGGCCTGCGGGGGGGCGGGGCTTGGCCCTTAGAAAGGGGTCGGGGAGGCGGGTGGTGGGCTCAGACCCCGCTGAGCCCTGAGACCAGGTGGGACCCCGGGCCTGGATCCGGCCCCCCCACTGCCAGTGCTGGCCATGGCTGCGCTGCTGCTGGTCGCCCTCCTTGCCCTCCTCTGCCCCCCACGGGTGAGTCTGACCCAGGGAGGGGGCTGGAGGGGCCCGGGGGGGTCTTAGGGTGTGGGGGAGAGACTTGGCAATTTGGGGGGGACGGAGTAGGGGGGGGAATGGGACTTCCTAGAGTGCTTCGGGTGTCTCTTTGTGGTCCCAAGTGGGTGTTGGGGCAGGGGGAGTTCCAGGAGGGGTATTTGGGATACTGGGGGGGGGGGTATTTTGGGAGTCCCAGGGGGGCTGTTTGTAGTGGGGGGGGGGCTCCAGGAATTTGGAGTGTCCCTGGGGAGTCTCAGGGTCCTTGGGGCACATTTGGGATGCTGGGGAGGATCAGGAGGGTCCTAAGAGGACATTTTGGGGTGCTTGGGGGTATTTGGGTGACTTTGGAGGGATATTTGGGTGCTGGGGTGTCCCTGAGGGGTGTTTTGGGGTGCTGAGGGGGGGCTCCTGGGTCGCTAACACACCCCCTGCAGGTGCAGCCAGCCGGAGTGTTGGAGCTGCGGGTGCTGTCGGCACGGGGGGGCCCGGGGGGACCGTGTGGGGGCCCCCCCTCCTGTCGCCTCATCTTCCGCCTCTGCTTGCGGCCCCCCCGGGGGGGTTGGCTGCAGCCTGGGGGTTGCCCACAGCCCCCCCCGGACCCCCCCCTGCCCCGGGGGCACCCCGCATCCTCCACCTGCCTTTTGCCTTCCCTTGGCCGGTGAGGACCCCTGCAAAGTCTTAACACACCCCCCCCCCCACCCCAACAATGGTTCTGGGAGCCCCAAGGGACCAGGAATGACACACCAACCCCACCCCCAATTTTTGCCCTCCCCCCCCAGGGCACCGTCTCCCTCGTCATCGAGTCATGGCGGCTGGAGGAGGCCAAAGGCTCTGGGGGTGAGTGGGGGGGACTTGGGGAGCTCTTGCGGTTGGGGGCGGCGGGGGGGGGGGGGCAAATAGGGTCCTGGGGGGGCAAATATGGGCTCCTGATATTGGGGAGGTGGGGGAGGTGGAGGTGTCATAGGGGGTGGATGAGGGATAAGGGGGGGCAGGGGAGGGAGTAGATGAGAGCTTGGAGGGTTGGGGGGCAAATGGGGGACAAATAGGGGTCGGGGGGGTGAAATGGGGTTTGGGGGGGAAGTTGGTGACCTGTGGGGGCAAATGAGGGTTTGAGGGGCAAAGGGGAATCCTGGACATTATGGAGGGGGGTGTGAATGGGAATCCTTGAGGGGGGGGAGAGTTAGAGGGGCAAAAGGGGGGGTTTGGGGGGGCCCGGGGGTGTCTGTGGGTGCTGACGGGTGCCCCAGGGCCCCAGGGCCGACTCTTGGGGCGCACGGTAGCCCGGCAGCACCTCTCCCCGGGGGGTCCCTGGCGGGGGGGTGCCGGGGGGGGCCTACGCTTCGGCACCCGCCTGCGCTGCCGCCCTCCATCCCGCGGGCCCCGCTGCACCCCCCGCTGCCCCCCCTGCACCCGCCGCTGCCCCCCCCGCCTGCCACCCCCCCCGCCGCTGCTGGCCCCCCTGCTGCACCCGCCGTGAGTACCACCCCTGGGGGGGGGCCCCCAGCACCCTTCCCATCCCCCCCCAGGGCTCCCCCATTTTTCTTGGGAGGGGCCACCAGCACCCCAGGGTGCTCCCTGAGTTTTGGGGTGCCCCTGACACCCCGTTCTCCCCGCAGGGGGGTGCCAGGAAGCCTGTGCCCCCCCCAGCACCGGCAGCACCTGCACCAACGGCGGCACCTGCATGGTGAGAGGGACCCCCCCCCACCCCACCCCGGCACCCCCAGTGCTCCCCTGGGTGGGGAGGAGGGAGGGGGTGCTCCGGTACCCCCCATCCCCACCCTCCCGGTAACGGTGCTGCCCACGCAGGGTCACGGCAGTGACTCCCCGGGGCTGCGCTGCGACACCCCCCCCCCCCGGCCCGGGACGGGCACCGGAAGCACCGGCAGCCCCGGTAGCACCGGCAGCGGTGCTGGCAGCACCAGCTGTGGCACCGGTGGCACCGATGGTGGCCCTGGAAGCACCGGCGGTGGCACCGGCAGCACCGATGGTGGCCCTGGAAGCACCGGTGGCAGCCCCGGTGGCACCAGCAGTGCCAGCAACGGCCCCTGAAACCTCCATCCCAGCGTTTTTTTTCGGCGTCACTCCTCCCGGCTGGGGGACGGTTGGCAATGCTGGAGCCTCTCCCGGAGGTGCCGCCGTCCCCGTGCGCCCTCGGTCCCTGCTTCAACGGCGGCGCCTGCGCCCCGGCCCCCCGGCACCGGCTACACCTGCCGCTGCCCCCCCCGGTTTCCGCGGCTTTTACATACTGCGAGCGCCGCGCCGACCGCTGCGACGATCACCTCTGCCTGCACGGTGAGTGGTCCCCTGTGTCCCCCACATCCCCCCGTGTCCCCCACGTCCCCCCGCGTCCCCCTCGCCCTGGCGCCATTCGGTGCCACTGACCCCCCCACCGTGACCCCATCCCCGGCGCAGGCGGCCAGTGCCAGGACTTGGGTCGCGGCGCCATTTGCAAATGCCGGCCGGGCTTTTCGGGGCGCCGGTGCGAACGCAACGCCGACGACTGTACCCCCAACCCCTGCGCCAACGGCGGCACCTGCCAGGATGGTGCCAACTCCTTCACCTGCTCTTGCACCCTCGGTTACGCCGGCGCCGATTGCCGACGCCGCGCCGACGCCTGCGCCTCCGGCCCCTGCCTGCACGGGGGCACCTGCTACACCCACTTCTCTGGCCACGTCTGCGCTTGCCCCCCGGATTTATGGGGTCCCGCTGCGAGGAGGAAGTTGGGGGGCCCCCACCGGCCCCCCAGCACCGGCCTCCCGCTCCCCTTGCCCTGGCCTGCGCCGTCCCCCTCGCCCTGCTGGGTCCCGGCGTGGTGCTGGCGCTGGCGGCGCGGCGGCGGCGGCGGCTGATGGGGGAGAGGTGAGACTTTTTTTGGGGGGGGTTGGGGCATACACCCCGATTTTGGGGATCTCACAGGCTTTTTTGGCCACAGCCGCACGCCAGAGACGGGGGGGGGCCCTGGCACAAGCCCCTTGGGGAGGGAGCGGCGACCGCCACGTGCTTCTGCCACCCGGGTGAGCCCCCGCAAGACCCCCCCCCACCCTGGCACCCCCCATTTCTCTCCCCCCACCCCATTTTAACCCTCATTTCTTCCCCCCCTCCCCACCTCTAGGTGTGACCTGGCGCTGATGGAGCCAGCCAGAACCCCTCACCCCAAGTCTGTGACCGCCCCCCCCAGTGGTTTGGGGACCCCCCCCCAAGGGGGGGCGAGGGGCGGGTTGTGCCATAAAGCTCTTTGAGATGTTTGTCCGTGCCACCTCGTCACCACAATCCCGCCTTGGCACCCACGGGGCGGGGGGGGGGGGGCGGGGGGCAGACAAGGGGACACCCAGCTTTGGATTGGGGGGTTGACACGAGTGGGGACACCCTGTGCAGGACCAGGGGGGTGACACGGGTGGGGACAGTCGGGGGTGACACGCCCCGTTTTCGGGTTCCCCCCGCCCCCGAGTCACTTTCGATGGGCGTGCTCCATCGCTCGGCGCTTAACTCGCTGCCCCTGGCCGCTCGGCGCTCGATTGCTTCCCCACCGTACGAGCTGTTCCCGCCCTCTGGCGGCGCGGCCAGGGCCCCACCAGCGCCGTGATGGCAGCGCGCGCGGCCAATCGGAAGGAGAGGGGGAGGCGGGGGCGTAGAGCGCCGGCCAATGGGGAGCGGAAAGGGCAGAGGTGGGGACTGGAGGGGCGGGGCCACGCCGGAGCCGGCGGCGTGTGGAAGCGGCGGGAGCCATGAAGTGAGCGGGGTGGGGGGGCGGGATCCCGGGGGGTGCCTGGCCCGCGGGAAGGCCGCGATCGCCGGGAATTCCGGGAGCCACCGGCCCGCGGGAGGGCCGGGCTCCCCGGTGGTCCCCTGGCAGCTTTGGCTGCGGAGCAGATCCCTGCCGGGGCAGCTCCCCGGGGCCGCCTCAGCACCGTGACACCACACACACACACACCCCCCCCCCCCACTGGATCCTGCTGCCCCGCCGTCACCCACCAGATCCCGCCAAGAGCGGGCTGGGGCACCCCCATCCCCGGCCTCAGGCAGGCGCCGAGCTCCCCGCTGGGGTGGGGATCCGCTGGGATCCCTTGTGGGAATCCTCTCTCCCCGACCCCCTCCGCAGGCTCAACATCGATGGCCTCCTCGTCTACTTCCCTACGACTACATCTACCCGAGCAGTTCTCCTACATGCTGGAGCTCAAGAGGACGTTGGACGCCAAGGTACGGCGGGATCTGCTGATCCCCGGCGCGTTGGGATCCACCCACCCCCCTTGGGGTCGTCCCCGCCGGGGTGACGCCACCGCTGCTCTCTCGGTAGGGTCACGGTGTACTGGAGATGCCTCGGGGACCGGGAAGACGGTGTCACTGCTGTCGCTCATCGTCGCCTATCAGCGGGTGAGCACTGGAGCCTGATCCCAGCCCAGCTGATCCCAGCCCAGCAGATCCCAGCATCGTTTCTCTCCCAGGCCCGGCCGCTGGACGTCACCAAACTCATCTACTGCTCCCGCACGGTGCCGGAGATCGAGAAGGTGGAGTGAGGAGCTGAGGGAAAGGCTGGGGGGAGCAGATCCTGGAGGGGATCCCGAGGGATCTGGCTGAGCGTCGCCGCCACAGGTGATCGAGGAGCTGCGAAGCTGATGGATTTCTACGAGAAGGAGTTGGGGGAGAAGGTGCCGTTCCTGGGGCTGGCGCTGAGCTCCAGGAAGAACCTCTGCATCCACCCCGAGGTGAGGACCGGGTGGGATCCACTGGGGCTGGGGAGTGTGATCCCAGGGGGGACCCCAGTGAACACGGGGTGACCGTGGGGGTGCAGGTGTCCTCGCTGCGCTTCGGGAAGGAGGTGGAAACAGCCGGTGCCTGAGCCTGACGGCCTCCTACGTGCGAGCACAGCACCAGCGCGACGGATCCCTGCCTACCTGCCGCTTCTTCGAGGTGAGGGATCCCCCCACCCTTTCCAGGGTGTCCCGATGGCACCTGGGCACCCCCAGGAGACCCCCAGTCTCCTGCCAGCTCCTGGGTGCCCTGTGGTGGCTCCGAGAGCTCCCAGCACCCTGGGGGTGCCTCCCCATTCCACTCTCCAGCACCCTGGGGTGCCCCTCATTCCTCCACTGGATCCCGAGCACCCTGCAGTCCCCCCATTCCCTGTCCAGCTCCTGAGCACCCCAGGGTCCCTCTCCCATTCCCCAACTGGATCTCCAGCACCCTTGGTTACCCTCCAGCCACAACCTACCTCAGCCCACACCGATATCCACCCTTCCCCAATCCCCTGCCCCCCCCACCCCCAGCCCCGGGTGCCTTCCCCCTACCCCCAGCTGCCCCCCACCCCTGGGGGGCCTCCCTGGGGACCTCCAGCTGCACCCCCCGGTGTGTCTCCCCAGGAGTTTGACACCCATGGGCGCGAGGTGCCCATCCCCTACGGCATCTACAACCTGGACGACCTGAAGGCCCATGGCCGCCAGAAGGGCTGGTGCCATATTTCCTCGCCCGTTACTCGGTACAGGGGGGTGCCGGGATCGGTTTTGGGGTGGCTGAGCTGTCCCTAAACGTCCCCAAATGTCCCTGAACCCCCCTCCCCGCCACCACCAGATCCTCCACGCCAACATCGTCGTCTACAGCTACCACTACCTGCTGGATCCAAAATCGCCGACCTGGTTTCCAAGGAATTAGCCAAAAAATCAGTCGTGGTCTTCGACGAGGCTCACAATATCGGTCAGCACCCCCTGAACCCCGTTTTTGGGATGTCCCCCTGCTGTCCCCAGGGAGGGGTGACACTTGTCCCCGTCCTCTCAGACAACGTCTGCATCGATTCCATGGGGTGAACATCACGCGCCGGACGCTGGACCGCTGCCAGGCCAACGTGGCCACTCTCCAGGCCACCATCCAAAAGTGAGCAGGTGTGTCCCCCCTAATTGTCCCCTTTGTCCCCTGGGGTCACTCTATGTCCCCCCACCCACCCCAGGATCAAGGAGACAGACGCGCAGCGGCTGGCGGAGGAATACCGGCGGCTGGTGGAGGGGCTGCGAGAGGCCAGCACGGCACGGGAGACCGACCCTCTACCTCGCCAACCCCGTGCTGCCGGATGAGATCCTGCAGGGTACATGTGTGTGGGGGGTTAAAGGCCCCTTTTTTGGGGTACCCCATGTCCCTTGTTTCCATGCTCCCCATCCTTGAGCCCCCTTTTGGGTTGGGGAGCACCGTTGGGGTGCTGCCAGCCCCACACTGGGCTCTGGTGCTCCCTGATCTCTGCTCCAGCTGAGCAAGGGGGGGTCCCTGGGGGTCCTGAGACCCTACTTGGGGTGTGCAGGGAGAGTTGCGGGGGTCCCAGGGGATCCCTGAGACCCTCCTCACTGTTGGGACCCCCCTCAAAACCCTTGGGAGATCCCTCTGGGGTGCCTCCAGCCCCACACCAGCCTCTAGTACCCCTCCAACCAAACGCAGGCACCCTGGGGGTCCCCAAGCCCCTCCTTGGCATGTGAGGGGGTCTCTGGGGGTCCCCAAGACCCTTCTGACTTTTGGGAGCCCCCCCCCCAGCCCTTGGAAGATCCCTTTGGGGCGGTCTCCAGCCACACACCAGCCTCCGGTGCCCCCACCCACCCCTCCAGCCAAGTGCAGGCACCCTGCGGTCCCAAGCCCCTCTTTGGGCCCCCATCTGAACCCCGCCCCCCTCGCAGAGGCGGTTCCCGGCAGCATCCGGACAGCCGAGCACTTTGTGGGGTTCCTGAAGCGGTTCGTGGCCTATTTGCGGGCGCGGGTGCGGGGGCCGCGGGTGGTGCAGGAGAGCCCCCCCGCCTTCCTCAAGGACCTGTATGAGAAGGTTTGCATCGAGCGCAAACCCCTGCGGTGAGTCTGGGGGGGTCCGTGTGTCCCCCCCTTCACAAGGACACCACATAGCCCTAGGGTGCTACATCGCCCTCCCAGGGTGGTGCATCCCCTCCTTGGTGTGATCACATCTCCCCCAAAGGTCCCTGTCGCTGTCCCCTTCCCTGTCCCCCCCATCCCCATGTCCCTGTCCCTGTCCCCCCCCAGCCCCACGTTCCTGTCCCTGTCCCCCTCCGTGTCCCTCCCCAGCCCCATGTCCTCCCCCTGTCCCCCCCATGTCCCTGTCCCTCTCCCTGTTCCCCCCCAGGCCTACCTCCATGTCCCCTAGGCTGGGGGGGGGGGGGGGGGATGACAGGAGGTGCGGCTGGGAGGGACAGGGACAGGGACATGGGGCTGGGGGGAGGGACAGGGAGTGGGACAGGGACAGGGCATTTCCCCTCCTCAGGGTGACACGACACCCCTGGGGTGACACATCCTTCCTCCTAAGTGACGTGTGTGTGCCCCCCGGGTGATTTCCCCCCCCGCCCCGCTCTCCAGGTTCTGCGCCGAGCGCCTGCGCTCGCTGCTGTGGACGCTGGAGATCGTGGACGTGGCCGATTTCTCCGCCATCACTCTCGTCGCCAACTTCGCCACCCTTGTCAGCACCTACTCCAAGGGTGGGACAGACGCCTGGGCCCCCCCCGGGGGCGAGAAATGGCGGGGGGGCCACAATCCCTGAGTACCCTTTTTTGGGGGGGCAGGTGACACCCCAGCCGCCCCTCCGCCCACAGCGTAGGGATTGTGGCACCCGTGGGGGGGTGGGTGGATGAGCACCCTTGGGTGGGGGGGCACCCTGTGTGCTGTCTGGGGGGTGTTGGGTGCCCCCCCCACCCTGGCTGGCACTGAGTGTGCCCCCCCAATCACCCCCTCCCAGGTTTCACCATCATCATCGAGCCCTTCGATGACAGGACCCCCACCATCTCCAACCCCATCCTGCACTTCAGGTGAGGGACGCTGGAGGGGGGCACAGGGACATGGGGGGGCACAGGGATGTGGGGGGGTGGTGGCAGTGTCACCCCAAGTGTTGTGTGTCCCCCCCCCAGCTGCATGGACGCCTCCATCGCCATCAAACCCGTCTTTGAGCGCTTCCAGTCTGTCATCATCACGTCGGGGGTGAGGCCCTGTGTCCCCCCACCCTCCACGTCCCCTCCAGGGCCCATCGGGGTGACCCCATCTGTGTGTGCCCCCCTCCCCCAGACTCTCTCCCCGCTGGACATTTACCCCAAAATCTTGGATTTCCGCCCCGTCACCATGGCAACTTTCACCATGACGCTGGCCCGGACCTGCCTGTGCCCCATGGTGAGCAGGGAGCGCTGGGGGTACCCGGCGCTGGGTCTGGGGGGGGTCAGGGACCCCCGTATCACCAGTGTCCTCCCCCTCTGCCATCCCTCACAGATCGTGGGTCGAGGCAACGACCAGGTGGCCATCAGCTCCAAGTTTGAGACACGCGAGGACATCGGTAGGGACGGGGACATGTGGGGCTGGGAGGGACAGGGACATGGGGCTGGGGGGGGACAAGGACAAGGACATGGGGCTGGGGGGTACAAGGAGGGGAACATGGCAGGGACAGGAATGTGGGGCTGGGGGGGGGACAGGGACAGACACCCATAACCATCACACTGGGGGCCCCAGGCTTGGGGCTGGGCCTGAGACAAGACAGAAATGGGGCTGGCGGGGGGGGGATCTCAAGCCAGGGGTGCCAGAGAGATTTGGGGTGCAGAGGGGCCTTTGGGGGGCCACAGTGACCCCCCCCCCCACGCCCCCCCAAGCTGTCATCCGCAACTACGGGAACCTGCTGCGGGAGCTCTCGGCCGTGGTCCCCGACGGCATCGTCGCCTTCTTCACCAGTTACCAGTACATGGAGAACATCGTGGCCTCCTGGTACGAGCAGGTACGTCCCGGGGGGTCCCACCCCCCAAAATGTCCCCACGGTGTCCCCACGGTGTCCCTGCGGTGTCCCTTAACCTCCCTGCGCCACTTCAGGGCATCCTGGAGAACATCCAACGCAACAAACTCCTCTTCATCGAGACGCAGGATGGGGCCGAGACCAGCATGGCCCTGGAGAAATACCAGGAGGTGGGTGCCAGCACCCCGGGGTGGCGTTGTCACCGGTGTCACCACCCCCCAACACCCCTCGCGGTGACGCGGTGGCTCTTGGCAGGCCTGCGAGAACGGCCGAGGTGCCATCCTGCTCTCGGTGGCCCGCGGCAAAGTGTCGGAGGGCATCGATTTCGGTGAGGTTGGCCCCCACTCCGGTGCGGGGACGTGGGGATGGGTGGGGTGGGGGTGGGGGACAGGGACATGGAGCACCCTGAGCACCCCCCTGGTTTGTGTCCCCCCCCGCCTCTCCCAGTGCACCACTACGGCAGAGCCGTCATCATGTTCGGGGTGCCCTATGTCTACACCCAGAGCCGCATCCTGAAGGTCAGGGGGGACCCCAGGGGACCCATGGGGACAGTGGGGGCACAGCTGGGCACCCAAGGGACACCCCAGGGCACAGCCAGGCACCCAAGGGACACCGCGGATGTTTTGGGGACACAATGAGGTGGCCCAGGGTTATAGTGGGGCACAGTGGGGCACCCTGGGGACACAGTGGGGCACCCATGGGGTGCAGTGGTCACCCATGGGGTGCAGCCAGGCATCCTGGGGCACAGTGGGGCACCCATAGGGTACATTGGGGCACCCTGGGGACCTGTGGGGCACCCACAGGGTACAGTGGGCACCCTGGGGACACAGTGGGGCATCCATGAGGTGCAGTCAGGCACCCTGGTGACACAGTGGGGCACCCATGGGGCAGAGTGGGGCACCATGGGACACAGTGGGGCACCCATAGGGTATAGTGGGCACCCATGGGGCGCAGCCAGGCACCCTGGGACACAGTGGGACCA
>NC_133963.1:2548434-2658581 GCF_031877795.1 Strix aluco
TGAGCGAAGTGCAGCCGGCACCAGTGGCACCAGGGGACCAGTGTGTGTACTGGTGGCACTGCGACAGGCACCAGGGTACCAGTAATGTCAGGACAGGCACTGGGAGCACTGGGACAAACACCAGCAGCACCAGGACAGGGCTGGAATGACAAGGGGGGTGGGCACCGGTGGCATTGGGATGGTGGAACTGTGCCGGGCACTGGGCCGGGCACCAGGATACCAGTAACATCAGGACAGGCACTGGAAGCACTGGGACAAACACCAGCGGCACCAGGGCAGGGCCAGAACAGCACCGGGGTGGGCACCGGTGGCATTAGGATGGTGGAACTGGGACCAGTGCTGAGACAGGCACCAGGGTGGGTGCTGGTGGCATCAGTGAACCACTGTGTGTACTGGTGGCGCTGGGATGGGCACCGGTGTACCAGTAACATCAGGACAGGCAGTGGGAGCACTGGGACAAACACCAGTGGCACCAGGTCAAGGCTGGAACGGCACCGGCGTGGGCACCAGTGGCACTGGGATGGGCGCAGGCAGCACGGGGATGGTGGAACTGGGACCAGCACTGGGACAGGCACCAGGGTGGGTGCTGGTGGCACTGGGACAGGCACCAGGGTGGGCGCTGGGGTACCAGTAACATCAGGAGAGGCACTGGGAGCACTGGGACAAACACCAGCAGGACCAGGACACGGCCAGAACAGCACTGGGGTGGGCACTGGTGGCACCAGGACAGGCACCAGTGGCACCGGGATGGTGGGACTGGGCCGGGCACTGGGCCAGGCCCCGTGGCAAGCGCCGGCGGCGCTGGGGCAAGCACCGGTGACCCCAGGCACTTACTGATTTTGGCTCCTGGAGGCGTGGGGGTGCCCGAGACGCACCTATTAGAGCTCTGCCGCTTAGAGGGGTCAAGAGTGACCCTGGAAGAGAGAGAAGCAGCAGTGAGGAAGAGGAGGGCGGCGCCGGCGCGGCGGGCAGGGCGCCCCGCGGTCCCCTCACCTGCGGGTCAGCTTGGAGGTCAGCTTGCTGAAAAGGTTGGAGGTGGCCCGCGAGCGGCTCTGGGGCAAAGGTGAAGCTTCGGGGGCCAACGTCGGAGAAGCGGGGGGCCCGTTGGGCCCCCCCCCCCGTTCGCCGGTCCCGGACCTGCCCACCGTGGAAGGTGCTGCGGCCCGTGGTGCCCCGCGCCAGGCGGGGCCCGCTCCGAGGAGGCGGCGGCGGCGGCGATGCTGTGGCTGGAGGGGGGACGCCGGGGGCACCCGGCCGGTGACGGAGCTGCAGGTGAGGAAGAGGAGGAAGGAGGAGGTGTTCGGGTGGAGTTCGGGGGTACAGGGGGCACCCCGGCACTCGCCCCCCCCCCGCCCCGGACCTGTTCTCTTTGCCATTGGGCAGCAGCGAGTGGCGGTCGGCGCCCGGGCGCTCGGTGCAGACGTAGGTGTTCCTGCGCGCCATCACGCTCGAGGGGAGGTTGGTCTGCGAAGGTACCGGGCGCCCCATGCTGTCAGCACCCATGGGTGCCCCCCACGCTGCTCCCCTCCAGCCCCGCACACCCCAACTCCCAGCGCCACAGGTGCCCCCCACCCTGCTCCCCCAGCCCCAGGACCTCACCAGCTCCACACCCCCCAGTTCCCAGCCCCGTGGGTGCTCCCCAGTCCCAAGGGTGCTTGAACCCCCACTTAGCATCCCCATGGGTGCCCCCCGCCCCCCCCCCCTGCTGCCCCAGCCCCACATCGCCCCCCCCGCCCTCGCCCACCGTATTGATGGCGCCGTCCTTGTGCCGCTCGGGGATCTCGGCCTTGTTGGGGTTGTTGGCGCTGCTGACCATGGGGCTGGAGGGGGGCATCCCGCGGCCTGACCCCCCCACGCTGCAGCTGGCCTTGCGGGCAGGCATGCGCTCCTCCTTCAGCTCCGCGTCACCCGCGCTGGTGGGGCTGCGCTTGGGGTGCAGGGGCACGGGCGAGGGGCCACCTGCGGGCAGGAGGGGGGGTCACGGAGGGGAAACAGGCAGGGGCAGGCAGCCCTGCCTGCTCCCCCCCCACCCTCCGCCAAAACACCCCCCCCGGGGCATGGTCTGGGGCCACGGTGCTGCCCGATGTGCCACAGGGTGTGTGGGGGGGGGTGGTTGGTTCTGCCACCCCATAGGATGGGGGAGAGGGCCCCCCCCCCCGCCCTGCACCCCAAGGGCACAGAGCGTACCCCACCCTGCGCCCTCAAGCCCCCCCAGCCCCTCATAGACTCCCCAGCCTCCTATAGAACCCTCCAGACCTCCCCAGGCCCCCTTAGACCCCCCCAAACACCTATAGATCACTCCCAGCCCCCCATAGACCCCCCCCCAGACCCCTATAGATCCCTCCCAGCCCCCCCCAGGCCCCCTTAGACCCCCCCCAAACCCCTATAGAACCCTCCCAGTCCCCCGCACCCCACGGGCACGGAGCATACCCCCACTCTGCGCCCCACAAACACGGAACCGGGTGCCCCCCCTGCCCCACGCCCCCCCTAGCATGCCACCCACCCCACAAGTGTTATGCCCCCCCCCGCCCCACGTGGCCCATTGCCCGCATCAGGGGCCAGTGGCCACTCACAGAAGTCGCTGTGCCGCCGCTGCCGGTGGTAGGTGGTGGCCCCGCGCTGGCTCTTGCCGTGCGTCGCCGTCTTGCCGGTGCCGTTGGCCGCCTCGCTGGGTGCCCGCACCCGGGCCAGGGAGAGGCTGCTGCCAGTCCGTGACTCTGCCTCCACCTGCACCCAGCAGCGCCTCCGTCACTCAGTGTCCCCCAGCAGAGCCAGCGGTGTCACCGCCTGTCACCTGCCCTCTGTCACCTCACCTCGTTCTTCCTGCCCAGCAGGAGGTAGGTGGCCGTAACCTCGTTGTATTTCTGGTTGCTCAGGGACTCCTTGATCTCCTCCCGGGTGTAGCCCATCCCCACCATCACCTCTGCGGGGAACGGGGATGGTGAGGGGGGGCACCGCCGAGCGCCAGCCCCCCCACCCCAGGGTGCCACTGCGCCCTCACCGATGCGTTTGGTGTCCCCAAAATCCTCCTCGGGCTCCTTGTAGGGCTTCAGCTCATCGCCCTCGTAGCCGATGTTGATCCACTTGTCCTTCATGATTTGCTGCAGGGCAGCGGGGGGACAGGGGTGACGTGGGTGCCACCACGGGGTGCCCAGAGCACCAGGCACCCTCCCGGCTGATTTACCCCCCGGCGGTGTCACCTCAGGGTGCTTGGCCCCTGCCAGCAGCTCCAGCCAGGACATGTGGTAGCCACATCCTGCTCTTGCCCACCCACCCACAGGAGCTAACAGCTTATAATTAACCCTAGAGCTAACTGGACTAATTAAGAACATTGGGAAGGGGAAGGCAGCCTGGGGGAGCCCACAGGGGATGTGGCCCATTGGGGTGAGACCAGCTGGGCCAGCCCCAGCCCCCCCCATATCCAGCCCCCACCCCTCACCTCGAGGGTGCAGCGCTTGGCCGGGTTCAGCACCAGGAACCGGCGCAGGATGTTCTCGCAGTCGGTCGACATGTAAAAGGGCACCCGGTACTTGCCCCGCAGCACCCGCTCCCGCAGCTCCTGGCAGGGTGTGGGGACACACACACACACACACGGGTTAGGGTGGGGGCACCCCTACCCTGGCACCGCTCTGCACCCCGGGGTAGTGACAGGAGGGGACACTGCCCCGTCCCCGCTGCCCACCTTGAGGTTGTGGCCATCGAAGGGCAAAGAGCCGCTGACCAGGGTGTAGAGGATGACGCCCAGACTCCAAATATCGACCTCGGGGCCGTCGTATTTCTTGCCCTGGAAGAGCTCAGGGGCGGCGTAGGGGGGGGACCCACAGAAAGTGTCCAGCTTGGAGCCCAATGTGAACTCGTTGCTGAAGCCAAAATCGGCGATTTTGATATTGGCGTCGGCATCCAGCAGCAGGTTCTCCGCCTGCAGGCACCGGGATGGGCACGGTAAAGAGGGGCACTGGGATAGGTGTAGGGACGCCAGGACGGGGACACTGGGATGGGCACCGTGTCCAGCACAGGGACTCTGGGATGGGGACACTGGGACAGGGGCACTGTGTCCAGCACAGGGACACACTGGGCTGGGGACACTGGGACAGGCACCATGTCTGGCACAAGGAGACTGGGACAGGGACACTGGGATGGGCACCATGTCCAGCACAGGGACAGTGGGATAGGGACACCAGGACAGGGACATTGGGATGGGAGCACGGCGTCCAGCACAGGGGCACTGGGATGGGGACACTGTCCAGCACAGGGACACTGGGACAGGAGCACTGGGACAGGCACCACGTCAAGCACAGGGACACTGGGATGGGGGCACTGGGACAAGGGCACTGCGTCCAGCACGGGGACACTGGCACAGGGACACTGGGATGGTGACACTGGGACACCAGGATGAGGACACTGGGCTGGGCACTGCACCAGACCCCCCCCTGTGACACAGGGACACCAGGAGGGGCTCAGCGCGGGGCAGTGCCACCACCGGGCACCCCACGGTCTCCTGCCCAGGGCCACCGTGGCCCCCCCCCGAGGCCACCACAGTGCAACTGGGTCCCACCTTGAGGTCACGGTGGACGATGTTTTTCTGGTGGCAGTAGTGCACGGCTGAGACGATCTGGGGACAGGGCCAGCGTCAGCGGGGTGGCCCCAGTGCCTGCTGGCCCCATGGCCACCAGCCCCGGCCCCTCTGCAGTGTGCCCCCGCCCCTCGGCCCACCCCAATCGATGCCGCAGCCAGTGGCCCCAGGGGGGATCGATCATGCCCACGTGTGGCCACCGCGTGCCAGCCCTGCCCCCCACAATGTCCCCAGCCCAACACCACCACCGTGCCACATCCCCCCCACCCCCCCATGTCCCCAGCCCCATGCCAGCCCCCCCCGCCCCCCGCGCTGTCCCCAGCCCCACCCCCATGTCCTGGTTACCCCCCCCATGCCCCCCCACCTGTCTGAACTTGGCCCGCGCCTCCTTCTCCTTCATCCTCCCGTGGGACACAAGGTAGTCGAACACTTCACCTGCAGGGACACCCATGGGTGCCCACCCCCATGCCCCCCAGGCACAGCACCCCCAGTGGGTGCCTGCACCCCCCACCCCAGGCACGGCACCCCCAACCCCCCACCCCGGCCAAGGTGGGTGCCATGCTCCCCACTAGAGCCCCAGGTGCGCCCCCGAAGCCCAGCCCAGCACCCTGGGGAGCACCCAGAGTGGGGGTCAGAGTGCCCGGAGGGGGTCTCACCGGCGCTGGCGTACTCCATCACCAGGTACAGTGTCTTCTCCGTCTCGATGACCTCAAACAGTTTCACTGGAGGGGGAGTGGGGGGTCAGCACAGGCATCCATGGGTGCCCCCCCTCACCATGGGTGCCCCCCCCATCCCTAGCAGGGGGGCCACTCACCGATATTGGGGTGATTCAACCCCTTCATGATGCGAACTTCCCGGAAGAGCTGCGTGGAGGTTGAGGGGGGACAAAGGCATTAGTTGGGGGGGGGGGGGGGGTCGGGACCCCCCACTCCCCATGCCCAGGAGGTTGCCCCCCACCCTGTGAAACCACCCCTCCCCCACCTTCTGGAGGCTGGTGGGGTTCAGCTGCGTCTTGTCGATGATTTTTATGGCCACCTAGGAAGGAAGTGGGGGGTGCAAGGGGGGGACATAGCGGGGGGGGGGCAGCGCTGCTGGTTACCCCAGACCCCCCCAGCACACTCACCTCCCCCCCAGCAACGCAGTTCCCCTCTCAGTTGTCCAGGTCCCCCCATAAACCCTCCAGAGGCACCCACCTCCCCCAGGACCCCCATTTCTCTCTCCAGCTCTTTCCAGTTGCACCCAGGACCCCCCCCAAGTCACCCCAGACCTCCCATCTCCCTCCAATTGCCCCCCAGGACCCCCCCAAATCACCCCACACCTCCCATCTCCCCCCAGTTTCCCCCTGCCCTCCTTCTAATCACCCCCACAACCCCCATTTCTCCCCCAGCTCCTTCCCATTAGCCCCAGGGACCCCTCCCAGAACCCCCCCAGCACTCTCAGGGACCCCCAGACACCCCCCAGCACACCTCACCTCCCCCCCAGCATTGCAATTCCCCTCCCAGTTGCCCAGGTCCCCCCATAACCCCTCCGGGGGCACCCACCTACCCCGGGACCCCCCATTTCTCCCCCCATCTCCCCCCCAGGACCCCCCTACACCTCCCATCTCCCCCCAGTTGCCCCCTGCCCTCCTTCTAATTACCCCCACAACCCCCATTTCTCCCCCCAGCTCCTTTCCATTAGCCCCAGGGACCCCCCGGCTCCCTCAGGGACTCCCCCAGGACCCCAAGGGACACCCCCCCCGTGCCGCCCCCACCTCGCGGCCGGTGAGGATGTGCCGGGCCAGCTTGACCTTGGCGAAGTTGCCCTTGCCGATGGTGCGCAGCAGGCGGTAGTTGCCGATGTGGGGCTGCTCCTCGGGGCAGGAGGCGATGGAGTTGCGGCAGCGGGCGCCCAGCGAGCGGCTGGACCAGGCCGAGCCCTTCTCCGAGCGGCTGCCCCCCCAGGCCCACAAGCTGGGGAAGAGGGGGGGGGGGGGGGGGGGGGGACAAAGACACACACACGCAGCTGAGACCCCCCCCAGATCATCACACAAGTGCCTGGTGCCGCTGAGATCCCCCCCAGCTCATCACATGGAGACCTGGTGCTGCTGAGACCCCCCCAGCTCATCACAGGAGTGATTTATACCACTGAGACCCCCCCCCCCCCAGCTCATCACACAGAGGCCTGGTGCTGCTGAGACCCCCCCAGCTCATCACAGGAGTGATTTATACCACTGAGACCCCCCCCCCCCCCAGCTCATCACACAGAGGCCTGGTGCTGCTGAGACCCCCCCAGCTCATCACAGGAGTGATTTATACCACTGAGACCCCCCCAGCTCATCACACAGAGGCCTGGTACTGCTGAGACCCCCCCAGCTCATCACAGGGGTGCCCCCCCCCCGCCCCCAGCACCCAAAGGCCCCCGGGGGGGGGACGCTGCCCCGGCCGGCGGGGTGGGGACAGATCCGGCCTGACCGGCTCCGGGGCCGCGTCCCGGCCTCACCCGCAGGTGCCCGGACGCCCGGGTCCCCCCGACGGTGACCGGAGGCGGGGGGGGGGGCGGGGCTCCCCTGGCCCTGGTGTGTCCCCCCCCTTCCCGGCCGTGGGGTCACACCAGTACCCCCCCCCTTCCCGCTTACTGGGAGCCCCAGCATCTGCCCAGCGCCCCCCCCCCCGGTAACAAACCGACACCCCCCCGGTACAACCGGGCCCCTCCCGGTGCCCCTCCGGTATAAACCATCCCCCGCCCGGTACCAGCCGGCCCCTCCCGGTGCTCCCCTCCGGTACCAACCGATTCCCCCCCAGTACCCCCAGTACAAACCAGTGTCCCCCCCCAATACAAACACCCCCCCCTCCCCGGTACCAGCCGACCCCCCCCGGTGCCTCTCCGGTGCAAACCCGCCCCCCCTCACCGTGTCCGCGTTCCGCTCGTTCCCCGCCGCCAGGGCGGAGCGCGAAGACATCCTGACCCGCGGGGCCGGGGCTCGGGGCCCGGGGGGGGGAGGCTCGGGACCGGCGGGGCTCGGGCAAGGCCCGGGCCGGGCCGGGCGCACCGAGCGCGGCCGCTACCAGCGGCTCATGGCCGGGCCGGGGCGCACGGAGGCGGGGCCGGGGCCGGGCCGGGCCGGGCCCGGGCGGGGGAGCCCTAGGGGCGGGCGGCGGCGGGGGCGGCCATGGGCCGGGCCGGGCCGGAACCGGAAGCGGGACCGGGGCTGGGCGGGGCGGGGCTTCGCCGCGGGGGTGGCCACGCCCCTTAAAGGCGCCTCGCACCTGCTGAGTCGGGGCGGGGGGGGCGTTCAGGGCGGAGGCGCCGGGGGGCAGCGGGGTGTTTGGGGGCTCAGGGGCATTTAGGGGCGGGGGGGATTTAGGGTGGGGGCTGGCGGGGGGTGCGGGGTTGCAGAGTTGGGCCCGTGGGACCGACCCGCGTGGGGCGCGGCGGGGGGCACGGGGAGGGCAGCGGAGGCCACTGCCCCGCCCTTTGCCTTTAAGAGGAGCGGCGGGGCGGGGCCGGTCCCGCCTCCCCACCGGCGCTTTGACCAATCAGAAGCCGCAGGGCGCGGCCGCGGATCCTTCCCATTGGCTGCGCCGAGGCATGGAGACAGCCCGGCCCGCCCCCCGACGGGGGGCGGGGCCCGCGCCAGCGCACCTCTTCGATTGGCTGCTGTGCTGGCCAATCGGCGGCGACCGGAGTGGGAAGGGGGGCGTTAACCCCTGAGTGCCCGGCGGGGGCGGCACGGGGGGGGGGGGGGCTCGACGTCACGTGAGATGGCGGGGGACACGGGGGGACACGGACACACAGGGCGTCACGTGGTACTGGGCGCTGGGCCGGGGTCCCCGTGTGCCCCCCCGGGGCCGGGTGGGTGACACCGATGGGACCCCTGTGCCATCGCGGTCCCCTCCCTGTCACACATGGGGTCCCCTGTGCCACCTGGGATCCCATCCCTGCGGCATGTGGGGTCCCCCTGTGCCATCGGGCTTCTGTCCCGCTGCCATCTGGGGTCCCCCTGTGCCACACAGGTCCCATTTCTGTCGCACGCAGGGTCCCAACCCTCTGCCACACCTGTGTCCCCGTGTGCCACCAGAGCCCTGTCCCCGTGCCACGCCGGGGTCCCCTGTGCCATATGGGGTCCCCCTGTGTCATCCGGGGTCTCGTCCCATCCCACGGGTCCCCTATCCCCTTCCCATGTCACATCAGTGTCCCCCTGTGCCACTAGGGTTCCGTTCCCGTGCCCCGTGGGGTCCTCTGTGCCACCGGGGTCCTGTCACTGTCACATGTGGGGTCCCCCTGTGCCACCTGGGGTCCCCCTGTGCCACAGGGGTCTTGTCCTGCCCCATGCCCAGGTTCCCCTGTGACACCAGGGTCCCACCCCAGTGCCATCAGGGTCCCCCCGGTGCCACCACTGCCCTGTCCCCGCACCATGCCCGGGGGTGATGGCCCTGCAAGGTGGGGTCCCCCGCTCTTCCCCCCCCCCCTTTCTCCCCGTCCCCGGTGACCCAGCGGAACCGGGGTTGACCCTGCCCCGGCGTGGGAGGCCGCACCGGGGAGGCGCTTCCTCAGGAAACCCCCCGGCCGCTGCCCGCCTGGCGCGGCCGACACCGCCACAGCGCCCCGGTGTCACCGCCACAGCACCCGCTGTCACCATCACAGCGCCCGGTGTCACCATCACAGCACCCGGAGTCACCGCAACAGCACCCGGAGTTACCATCACAGCGCCTGGTGTCACCGCCACAGCACCCAGTGTCACTGTGACAGCACTTGGTGTCACCGCCACAGCACCCGGTGTCACCGCCCGTGTCCGCTGCCGGGGGTACGTGTGCCACGAGGGCTGCGGGCACCCACCGGGCGACAGCCACGCTCCGGAGGGTCTTGGGGTGGGGTGGGGGGGGGCCAACACGCACCGGCGGGGAGGGGGTTGCGCACGGCGGGGCGTGTGCGGCAGTTCGCACGCTCGTGGGGTGCGCGTGGAGGGGTGCGGGGGGTCGTTGGGGTGTGGGTGCTCACGGTGTGTGCGGGGAGGGTTGTGCACACTCGCAGGGTGCGCACGGGGGGGTTTGCACACTCGTGAGGGTGTAGGTGCTTGCTGGGTGCTCACGACGGGTCGTGCACACTCGCAGGCTGCGCGCAGGGGGCGGCTCGCACACTCATGGGGGTGCAGGTGCTGCCGGGGGCTGCCCGGTTCCAGCCCATCTGCCGGGAGAAGCTGCAGGTGCCACCCTAGGTCCGGGGTGGGGGGGTCAGGGTGCCACCCCCCGGGTCCCAGCTGCCCTTTGGGTGCCAGCCAGGGTGCCCGCTGCCACCCCGCAGGCCATGCCACTGCTGAAGAAAACCCCCAAGGAGGAGGAGGAGGATGGCGACCCCTTCGCCACCAACCCCGAGAGCCGCTACCGCCGTCGGGCCACCCTGGAGCGGCTGGTGGGGCTGGCACCCTTCGGCCGCGCCCGCCGCGTCCCCCCCAAAGACGGCGACGGTGACGGCGGCCGCGCGCGCGGCGGCGGTCGGAGGATTTCGGGCTGTTGCGGCGGCTGCCGGGGCGGCGGAAGGCCAGCGTGGAGGCCTTGGCGGAGAGGACGGTCCCCAAGCGCAGCTCGTTGCTGCGGCTGGCCTTGGGGACACGGGGTCGGCGGCGGGGGTCCGCGGGCGAGCGCTCGCCCACGGCTGAGAGCGACGGGGTGTCCGACGGGGACCAGGACAGCGGGGGACAGCGGCAGGAGGGACGTGGCAGGGCCAGGGAGCCGCTCTCGGGTGAGAGGGGATGGGGGGTGGGGGGGCGGGATGGGGGGGGGACGTGGGAGTTGGGGACATGGGGACATGGGGGTGTGTGGATGTGGGGGGGTGGGACGTGTGGGCGTGGGGATGGGGACAAGGGGACATGGGGATGGGGACAAGGGGACATGGGGACAAGGGACAAGAGAACAAGGGGACAGGGACGAAGGGATGGGGACATGGGGATGGGGACAAGGGGATGGCGATGTGGGGATGGGGACAAGGGGACAAGGGCACAGGGATGTAGGGATGGAGACATGGGGAGGGGGACAAGAGGACAAGGGGACAGGGACGTGGGGATGAGGACAAGGGAACAAGGGGATGGGGACATGGGGACAAGGGGATGGGAACATGGGGATGGGGATGAGGGGACTTGGGGATGGGGACATGGGGACAAGGGGATGAGGACATGGGGATGGGGACAAGGGGACGAGGGGACGGGGATGTGGGGACACAAGAGGACATTGGGGGCCATGGAGCATGGGGCGTGGGCACGGGGCTGTGCGGCCACAGGACACGGAAAGATGCCGTCACAGGGCTTGTGGGACACGGGGCCACAGGGGACATGGTGGGTGGGCCATCATCAGCTGTGGCCACAAGCCCTGGGTGGCCTCGAGGTGCCATCAGAACACCCATGGGTGCCCCCCCCCCCCCCCCCCCCCCCTTAAAGTGCTGGAGATCCTGGAGCTGATCCAGCGGCGGGAGCTGGTGGCGGCCGACGAGCAAATCATCGCGCTGGAGGCTGAGTGCGTGGCCATGTCCCCGGCGTCCCCCTCGGTGTCCCCCGTCCCCGCCACCGGGCGCCAGGCGCGGGACGTGGCGCTGCTCTACGAGGCACTGCTGGCTCAGCTCTGGGCGGTGCTGGGCGAAGCGGTGCCCGCCGGGCGCCCCTACCCCCCTCTCCGCTTGGTGATCCGGGTGCTGGAACAAGAAGAAGCGGCCGATCGACGGCACCCACCGGGCACCCCGGGGCGCCCGCGCGCCCTCCGGCGCCGGTGGCAGGATGCGGTGGGACGGGCGGCGGGGGAGAGGTTGGCGCAGGTGGCACCCGCCGCCGGGTTGGGGGCCCGCTTGGCGGCCTTGGCGGCTCGTTTGGTGGGCGACCTGGGGGCCGTGCGGTGCCACGTGGCCCCCGCGTACCCCCCCGAGTATGGCGCCTTCGGCGTTTACGCCCGCGGGTACCACCGGGCGCTGGCGCAGCAGCTGGGCGCGCTGGCGCAGAGACCCCTCGCCGTGCCCGACCTCTACCTGCTGCTCGACTGGCACAGCAATGCCTACCCCAGGTGAGACCCTCCCCACAGGCACCCGCTGTCACCCATGGGACCCCACCGGCACCCTGGCCACCCTGGGGCACCCAGTGGCACCCAGGAGACCCCACAGCTTCTGCAGGCCTGGGGTGATGGGCAGCCTGGGGCACCCATGGGAGCCTTCACCACACTGGGCACCCCTAGGGCTGTCCCTGGGTGCTGGGCACCCTGTGACACCCATGGGAGCCCTCGCCACACTGGGCACCCCTAGGGCTGTCCCCTGGGCTGTGGGTGCTGAGCACCTCAGTGCCACCCTGGTGTGGGCGCTGTGAAGTCCCTGTGCCCGCAGGGAGGTGCTGGGGCACCCTGAGGTGGGGGCCCTGCTGCAGGCACAGGCGCTGGGGCCCCTCCTGCCCCCCGAGACCCAACGCAGCCTCGAGAGCTCCTGCATCACCGCCGTCAAGGTACAGGCACTACCATGGGCATGGGGATGGGCACTGGGATGGACGGGGAATGGGGACCAAGATGGGAGCGTGGTGGACACCAGGGTGGCACTGGGACGGGCACGTGATGGGCACTGTGGTGGCACTGGGATGGGCACACAGTGGTCATTGTGGTGGCACTGGGATGGGCACATGACGGGCACTGGGGTGGCACTGGGATGGGCACGTGGTGGGCACCATGGTGGCACTGTGGTGGCACCGGGATGGGCAGAGGGCTGGGGGTGACAGGGGATGCCACTGTCCCCGTGCTCGCTGTCCCCATGGCCGCTGTGCCCGCTGCCAGGCAAAGGTGGAGGTGGCGGTGGCGCAAGAGCTGCAGCTCAGCGAGGACACATGGGCCGAGGAGGCCACCGGCCAGGAGCTGCAGGAGGGACTGGCCACCCGCGTCACCGGGGTACGGGCACGGCGCCCTCCGGCCACCAGCCGGCCTCCGCTCCCATCCCCTGGGGACTCGGCAGGGTGACCCACAGTCCCTTGGGTACCATGTCCCCTGGATGCTGGGTCCCTTGGGCACTGGATCCCCTGGGTGCTGGGTCCCCTTGGTGCCAGGTCCCCTGGGTGCTGGATCCCCTGGGTGCTGGGTTCCCTGGGTGCTGGGTCCCCTGGGTGTGACATCCCCTGGGTGCCGGGTCCCCTGGGTGCCAGGTCCCCTGGATGCTGAGTCCCCTGGGTGCTGGGTCCCCTGGGCACCAGATCCCCTGGGTGCTGGGTCCCCTGGGTGTGACGTCCCCTGGGTGCCGGGTCCCCTGGGTGCCAGGTCCCCTGGATGCTGAGTCCCCTGGGTGCTGGGTTCCCTGGGTGCTGGGTCCCCTGGGTGCCATGTTCCCTGGGTGCCAGGTCCCCTGGGCACTGGATCCCCTGAGTGCTGGGTCCCCTGGGTGCCAGGTTCCCTGGGTGCCGGGTTCCCTGGGTGCTGGGTCCCCTGGGTGCCAGGTTCCCTGGGTGCTGGGTTCCCTGGGTGCTGGGTCCCCTGACACATAGCACCCCATTGGGACACCAAGGTGCCCAGGCACCCCCTCCAAGGTGCCCCAAGGGCTTGGTGGGTGGTGGGTACCCCAGGGCACCCCACAGTGGTGGCCATGTCCCCGGGGAACAGCGGGCAGGCGACCGTACACCCTCCACCCAGCGGTGCCCGTGTCCACAGCTGCTGCGGGCGCACGTGGAGCGAGCCCCCCAGATCACCCTGGAATTCGGCAGAGAGATGGCACACAGCCTCCTGGGGGTGCTGGTGGCCTTTCTGCACAGGTGGGCACGGGGACAAGGGGGGGACACGTGGGGGGCGTGAGGGGGGGGGGCGTGGGGACACCAGGCATGGGCACCATGGGGGGACAGGAGCAGCAGGACAGAGCTGGGGTGGCCACGGGGGGGGCACAGGGGGCACAGGATGAGCGTGGCATCTGGGTGCCAGGTAACCTGGGTGCTGGGTCCCCCCTGCCTGCCGAGTTCCCTGGGTGCCGGGTCCCCTGGGTGCTGGATCTCCTAGGTGTCAGGTCCCCTGGGTGCCAGCACAGGTGACCCGTGTGAGCACCCTCAGTTTCCAGCGGAAGGTGGAGCGGTTCCTGGAGGCCCCTGGCGAGGCCACCCCACCTGATGGTGCCACCAGCCGGGCCATTGCCCTGGTCAACTGCTGTCCCCCCTTCAGGTGAGGCCACCCCAAGCACCCGCCCCTCCCCGGGTCCCTGGGGTGCTCAGGGTGCTCAGGGTCCCCGGCAGCACCCACTGACCTCCCCGTGGCAGGACCTTCGCCGAGCGCCTGGCACAGTTTGGGCACCCAGAGAGCGAGGAGCCCCGGCGCCAGGCCCACACCGCCCTGGACAAGGTGACCCGGCTCTGCAACCACGTCCTCACCCAACGCCTCTTTGAGGACCTCAAGGTGCCCATGCAGCGCGGGACAGCCTGGGGAGGGGACCAGGGTGCTGGGCAGGGTGACCACCAGTTGGGTGCTGAGTGGGGCAGCACCCATAGGTGCAATGGTCATGGTCCCCATCAGTTGGGTGCTGAGCCAGGCAGCACTCATGGGAGCAATGGTCATGGTGCTCATCAGCTGGGTGCTGAGCCGGGCAGCACCCATAGTTGCAATGGTCACGGTGCCCATTGGTTTGGTGCTGAGCCAGGCAGCACCCATGGGAGAAGTGCTCTGGGTGGCCTCCCATCCCCTGGGCCCCAGCCGGGGTGTCACCCATGGGTGCCGGGACACCTGCCCACCCCATCTCCCCCACCCCCGCCCCAGCCCTATTTCAACAAACTGATGAAGCGCAAGTGGCTGACGAGCTCCGACGCCTTCGACACCATCGTGATGCTCATCACCAGCTTCACCCAGAAGCTGCGCCCGCTGCGCCCGGAGCCCTACCAGGTGGGTGCTGCCCCCGCCGCCCCCACGGGGTCAAGGCCATGGCCGGCGCCTTGCGCTGACCCTTGTGCTGCAGGTGCTGGTGAGCGAGGTGCACCGGCGGGTGCTCATCGAGTACGTGCGGCCGCTGCTGCAGGGCCGCTTGGTCTGCACCTCGGCCAAGATGCGCGCCCGCGTGGCCGCCCGCCTCGGCGACGAAGCCCGTCAGCTCCGCGAGCTCTTCAGCCGCTTGGTGAGAGCCCCCACCCACCCTCCGCAGCACCCTTGGGTGCTCCTCAAGCTGGGGGGAGGTGATGGCGCTGAGGTTCTCCCGCAGGATTCGGCCTCGCCCTGGCTGGATTCGGTGGTGCCGCGGCTGCGGGAGCTGCTGGTGCTGGAGGACACGGCGGCGCTGCAGATGGAGGTGGGCGTCCTGGTGAGGGACTTCCCTGACGTCCGGTGAGTGGTGGCCCCAGGGGGGGTGGCAGTGGGGCCAGCTGGGCCACCGCAGCCCCATAGGGACAGGGAGTGGGGTGGCGCATGTCCCCGGAGCCACCACACGCAGGCAAGATGTCACCTCCCCGTAGGGACGGGGGGGGGCAGGACACGGTGTCCCCATGGGGACCAAAGCGGGGTGACAGGACGCCGCGTCCGTCCTTCCCGTCAGCCCCCACCCTGCTGCGCCCGCCGGGAAGCGGCCACAGCCCGGTGCCAAGTCCCCTCCCCGTCCCCGTGTCCCCCGGGGGGCCGGTGGCACGCGCAGGCCGGGCAGGATGCCGCCACTTCAGGGCCTTTAAATAGAACCAGTCCCGACTGCGCTTGGGACCAGTTAAACCCGGGGTTGGGATTCAGCCCTAAATCCGGGCGTCACGCTGGCCGCGCGCTTCTCCCAGGGGACACCGCGTGTCCCCGTGTCCCCCCCCTGCCCTGAGCATCCCCCCGTCCCGCAGGCGGAAGCACGTGGCGGCGGTGCTGGACGTGCGGGGGTTGCGGGGCCAAGCGACGCGCCAGGAGATCCTGGGGGTGGTGCAGGACCTGGAGCAGAGCGAGGCCGAGCCGGGGCTGCCGCGCCAACGCGCTTTTTTCTCGGAGCTGGCGGCGGCGCGCGAGGTGCGATGCCTGCCCTTCCACCTGCCCCGCCTCGCCCGCCTCCGCCTGCGCCCCCAGCGCCCCGGCCAGGCCCGGCTCTGAGCTCCCGCACCCACCGGTGGGTGCCACGCCGCGCCCCGGCGCTGGGTGCAGCACCCCGTGCTCTGAGCCCCCCCTCAGACCGTGTATAAATGGTGTAAATTAACGCCGCGGCCGGTCCTTGTCCTTCGCTCTCGCGCCGCGTCCTCGTGCATGGGGACAGGGGACATGGGGCCCCCCGGCCCTGGGGACACGGGGTGGGCCTCGTGCGGGAGCTCGTGCGAGGCCCCGGCCTGCGGTGGGAGGAGGCGGGAGGAAGGAAAGGGCCGCCGGTGCCTCACTGGGAAGCCACTGCAGGGGCGGGGGGACAGGGACAGGGGGACACGATGCCCCTTCCCGACATGAGGGGGGGACACCCGGGTGGCCCCAAAGGGTGGCAGGGAGCTGGGGGGTGTGTGGCTCGGGCCAAGGGCAGGATCAGGCCCCGGGGAGGGCAGGGGGAGCCGCTCTGGCCCCGCTCCATCCCGCCCCACCCTGCCTTGGCGCCCGGATCTGGCGCTTTGTGGGACAACCTGTCCCCCCCCCCCGCGCTGGAAAACAGAAAGGGGGGGGACACACAGGATAAGGCCACCCCTGTGTCCCTCCTGTCACCTGCCACCCCCAGAACATCATCACCCACTGCTGCCACAAGCTCATCAGGTCTCGGTGCGCCTGGTGGGGGGGGACACACCATGGATGAGGCCACCGGCTGCCCCCCCACCCCCCCGCCCCCGTGTCAAAAATAAGCGAGTGCCGGATCCGGCCAGGAAGGAGCGAGGGCTAAAAATAAGTGGCCCCAGCGCGGCCGCGGCGGGAGCGGGGCCAGGGTCACCGTCCCCCCCGTGCCATGGGAAGGGGACAGTGGCGGCGGGGGAGGAAGCAGCAGCGCCGGGTGGGGGTGGTGGGAAGGGACGGGGGGACCTGGGAAGGGGGGGGACAGGCACAGGGATGGGGCACAGGATGGTATCGGGGGGGGGGTATGGCACGGAGGTGGGAATGTGGGGACAGGGATGTCATCGTGGCCAGGCACATGGGGACAGGGATGTCACCGCGCAGAGACAACGGGACTGTGAAGGGACACGTGGGGACGGATCCCACCTCGTAAGGACACATGGGGACAGGGGTGTCACCTCGCAGGGACACGTGGGGACAGGGATGTCACCTTGTAGGGACATATGGGGATGAGTCCCACCTCGTAGGGACACGTGGGGACAGGGATGTCACCTTGTAGGGACATATGGGGATGAGTCCCACCTCGTAGGGACACGTGGGGACAGGGATGTCATCCTGCAGGTACATGGAGACGTGGACCCACATTGTCCCCGCAATCCCTGAGCACACACCTGGGTGCAAGGAGGGGTGACACCCACCCCGGGGGGGGGGGTGGGGCCTGGTGTGTCCTGGCATGTTCTAGCATGTCCTGGCATATCCCGTGTGCCAGCCCCGGTGTGAATCACCGGGCGCTTGACGTCAAGGCCTCAGGGGAAGGAAGGAAACCCCCGCCCTGGAGCAGGGCCGGGGGGGGGTCAGGGGGACCCCCCCAACCCAGTATGGCCAACGTGGCCCCCCCACAGCACCCAGCTGGGCAGGAACCCTCCAAACTTGGCAGGGAGCCCCCTCCAATTGATCAGGGTACCCCCAAACTGGGCAGGGAGCCCCTCAAAGTGAGCAGGGTACCCCCAAACTGGGCAGGGACCCCCCTCCAATTGAGAAGAGTACCCCCAAACTGGGTAGGGAGCCTCCAAACCGTGCAGGACCCTCCCATCGCTCAGCTCTGTCTCCCCCTGGCGGCCGCCCGCGGGGCTGCTGGTGCAGGGGGCGTGGCCTGAGCGGTGGGGGCGTGGCTTGGGTAACCATGGCAGCAAGCCCCACCCACCTTCACAGTTGATTGGCAGGCTGAGGGGTCAATGGAGAGCCAACCCCCCACAGGCTCCATGTCCCTGAGGGTCTCTGAGCCAGGGCCCCCATGTCCTCAGGTCCCCACAGCTCCTGCTCCTCAGGGACCCCCCACCCATGGGCTCCACCATCCCCAGAAGCCCCCACACCTCCCCGGCTTCATCACCTGGGTGCTCCCTGCACCTCTCTGTCCCCAGGGACCCCATGACCTGGGATGCTCCTCAACCCCCCACCCTCCCTGTCCCCCAGAAGATCCCCCACCCCATTTCCTCCACAAGAAGCCCTCGGCGGCCACAGGTCCAGTGGCCACTGGTGCGACCCTTGGGGCAAGAAAGAAGAGACATGGGGCCGATCTGAAGCTGCTTTATTGGCCACGTTGGGATGGGTCAAGCGCGGACGCAGGGGTCGAGCTCGCCCCAGAACAGTCACAAATACAGCACAGGCAATAATAATAATAATAATAATAATAAAAAATTAAACATCTCCTGGGGGCTGGCAGCCCCGCACAACAAAAATATATATATATAATATATAGAGAGAGAACAGAGTCAACGCTGGCGAAGCTTGGTCACGAGAGAGGGACGGCGCTGGGGTGGGGACACCGGAGCCACCGGCAGGCCCCGTGCAAGGAGGGCGGAGGGGCAGAGCCGTTCACAGTTGGGTGGGGGACAAGCAGGATGGGACTCCACCCAACACTGTGGGTGCTGGAGAGGTCACCTGGAGGCCCCGCATCAGCAGGGTGGGGGCTGGGACCCCCGAGGGGGGTGGGGACATGGACACCGTGAGGGGGCAGGGAGGCAGCACATGGACACCCCCCACCCCCCCACACTCCAGGGTGCTAGAGATTTGGTAGGGGCATCTCCAGGGTGATGGAGATGCTGCAAGGAGCCCCATGGGATGGTGGAGATGCAGCACAGGCACCTCTGGGGTGATGAAGATGCTGCAAAGACCCCCCCTGGGGCGATGGGGACACAGCAGTGACATCTCCAGGGTGATGGAGATGCTGCAAGGAGCCCCACGGGATGATGCAGCCGTGGCACAGACACCTCTAAGGTGATGAAGGTGCCACAGGGACCCTCCAAGGGAGATGGAGATGTGGCATGGACACCTCTAGGGTGAAGGAGATGCCACATGGACTCCCCCTGGGATGATGGAGATGACACAGACATCTCCAGCGTAGCAGAAGTTACACAGGGACCTTCCTGGGGTCAGCGAGATCCAGCACAGACATCTCCAAAGTGATGGAGATGGCACAGGGACACCCCCCGAGGACAACAGAAATCAGGCACAGACACCTCTAAGGTGTCACAGATGCCACAGGGACCTTCCTGGGGAGATTGAGATCAGAATGGACATCTCCAAAGTGAAGGAGATGCTGCGTGAATCCCCACAGGATGATGGGGATCAGGGACAGACACCTCTAAGGTGATGGAGACACCACAGGGACATTCCCAGGGTGGTGGAAATCAGGCATGGACATCTCCAAAGGGATGGAGATGCTGCACAAATCCCCATGGAATGATGGGGATCAGGGACAGACACCTCTAAGGTGATGGAGACACCACAGGGACATTCCCAGGGTGGTGGAAATCAAGCATGGACATCTCCAAAGGGATGGAGATGCTGTGTAAAGCCCCATGGGATGTGTGGATCAAGCACAGACACCTCAAAGGCAATGGAGATGACAAAGGAACCTTCCCAGGTGGATAGAAGTTGAGCAGGAACATCTCCAAAGCAATGGAAATGCTGCATAAAGCCCCATAGGATGATGGGGATTGGGGACAGATACCTCTAAGGTGACGGAAACATCACAGGAACCTTGCCTGGGTGATGGAAATTGGGCAGGAACATCTCCAGAAGGATGGAGATGCTGCATGAACCCCCATGAGATGATGGGGATTGGGGCCAGACACCTCTAAAGCAGCCGGAATGCTGCGGGAACGATGGAGACACATCACGGACACCTCCAACACAGCAGCCCCGTCACTGACAACCCACATCCAGGCGCCAAAAGCTGCCCTTCAACCTCACCAACACCCCAAGCCCTGGGCCAAATGGTCCAAAAAAAAAAAAAAAAAAAAGGGGGGGGGGGAGAGCCAAAACCCACCACCCGTGGAGGGAGGAGGTGCCTGGTATTTTTTGGGGGGAGGGACCCCGTTCACAACGCGAGGAGCGAGGGAGAATTCAAGGAGTCCGAGGACTGGTCGCTGCTGCTGCTCCGCTGATGCGAGGCTCCGCAGGTGGCTCCCTCTGGGTGGGTGAACACAAACGAAGACGTATAGGATGGGTTAGGTGGCCCTGAGGGGACCCCGGGCGCGAAGCAGCAGCTGGGGAAGGGGCCCTGGGCGCTCGGCTGGAACGGACCCGGGGGTAGGAAGGCGACGGTCCCCGCCGGCTCTTCCTTGCCCAGGGTGCTCCCCTTCGAGGATGGCGGCTCCAAGGAGCCGACATCCTCGAAGGGGAGCTTGCAGGCCGGGGCGTGGGCCACCAGGACGAACTCCAGCCGTTCCTTCTCCTTCTGCAGCTCGGCGATCTCCGACTCCAGCTCTGCTTTCTCCTCCTCCAGCTGGTCCGTTTCCTGGGGTGGCAGCGGGGTTGGGGTGAGATGGGCTGCGGGGGACACCACTGTCCCCATCTGTCCCCCAAGCCCTGGGGACATCACCCTCCCGTGGCCTCCAGGATGGGCTCGTTCCTCTCTCCAGCATCTCTGGGCGTCCCTACACCCTCCTCTGACGTCCCCCACTCCTGTGCACAGCGTTGTCCCCCTCCAGCATCCCTTGGTGTCCATCTGTCCCTCTCTGATGTCCCCTGCTCCCAGGAACAGCATCATCCCCCTCCAGTGTCCCCGTACCTCCTTCCCCTCTGATGTGCCCTGCTCCTGGGGACAACGTTGTCCCCCTCCAGCACCCCTGGGTACCCATCTGTTCCCTTCTGATGTCCCCTGTTCCCAGGGATGGCATCTTCCTCCTCCAGCATCTGTGTGTCCTCCCGCCATGTCCCCTGCTCCTAGGGATGGCATTGTCCCCCTCAGACATCCCTGGGCATCAGTGTGTCCCCTCTGATGCCCCCAGAAGCTGGGGACATCGCTGTCCCCTCTGGACATTGACCTGTCCCCCTTTGCCATTCCCAGCTGACAGGAGGGTCCCCTTTGATGTCCCTAGTTCTTGGGACATATCCTCCTCCAACATTGCTGGGCATCAGTCTGGCCCCTCTGATGTCCCCACCTCCTGGGGACAGTCTTGGTCCTCTGCAATGTCATCCCCAGAGACCAGACTGCCCCCCTCCAAGGTCCCCAGCTCCCGAAGGACATTGTCACCTCCCTCCAACATCACCAGCTCCATAGTCAAACTGGCCTGTCCCCCTCTGACATCCCCAGCTCCCAGGGACATCATTGTCCCTTTCCAGTGTCCCTTGGTCCTGGGGACACTGTTGTCCCCATCCAACAGCCTCCACTCCCCAGGATGTGCACCCACAGACTGTCGCCTCCAACACAGCCAGGTCCTGGGGACATCAACCCCTCAGGTGACCCTTGGTTCTGGGGACACCACTGGCCTCATCTAGTGTCCCCAGGTCCCTGGAATCAAGGTCTACAGGCATCAGTCTGTCCCCCCATGATGTCCCCAACTCTGATGGAATCATCATTGTCCCTTCCAGTGTCCCTCGGTCCTAGGGACACTCCACCTAACAACCGCAGCTCCCCAGGATCCGCATCCATGGGCATCGAGCTGTCCCCCTCCAAAATGTCAAAGTTCTGGTGACATCAGCATCATCCTCTTCGTCTCCCTCAGTCCTGGGGACACCACTGTCCCTATCTGCTCCCGTAGGTATCAAGCTGTCCCCTTCTAATGTCCCCATGGCCTGGGGACACCCCTGTCCCCAAACTCTCCTGGGGACCTGCTCCCACAGACATTGACTCATCCATCCCCTGTGGTGTCCCCAACGGCTGGGGACATCGCCATCCCTCCGCCATCCCTCCGCCAGGGAGCCACTGCTGTCCCCCTCAGCTACCCCCAGCTGCGGTGGCACTGCCATCCCCAGCGTGTCCCCGAGCACTCACCGCCTGCAGCCGATCCGTCAGCTCCCGGCGCCGGTTACGGCACTTGGCTGCCGCCAACTTGTTCCTCTCCCGCCGCACGCGGCGCTTCTCCTCCTCCTCCGGTGTCAGCTGCCAGAGGGACAGGACCATCAGTCAGCTGCCACCCATGTCCCCAAGGTCCCACACCACCCTCCAGGTTCCCTCCCCACCCACCCACCCCACAGCAATGCCACTCACCGTCTCCTCACGGCTGCGCCGGGGCCGGGCACGGCTGGGACGTGCCGGTGGTGCCGCCGGCCCTGTGGCAAAGGCACCCATGCCCGGTGTGGAGTAGCTGGGTCCCGGGAGGTCGTAGGGATCAACGGGTGGGGGGGGATGTGCCATGGGTGCCCCCGGGGGCTGCGACTGGGCCACCGAGGAGATAAGGGTGGGTTGCACCAGCCACTGCAGGTCCTGACTGGTGGTGATGGCCGTCACCGTGGGCACGAAGGAGCCGGGCATGTCCCCCAGGCCGCTGCACTCCTGTGGAGATGGCGAGGGTGAGGGGTTAGACCCTGCCCGGCAGCACCCATGGGTGGGGCTGGCACCGCCAACCTTGCACCCCACGCCATGACCTCGTGCCCCCAGCACCGACACGCAAGAGTCCCCAACACCAGCGTGTGACACCCTTGTGCCCCTGGCACCCATGTGCAAGAGTCCCCAACACCAGCGTGTGACACCCTTGTGCCCCTGGCACCCATGTGCAAGGCTCCCTGTCCCCAGCACCAATGTATAAGCCCCCTCCGCGCGCCCCCCCCCCCCCCCCCCCGCACTGATGCACGAGGCCCACAGCACTTGTGTATCAATGTGCAAACCCCCCTCGGCTGTGTTGCACCAGCACCAGCTCAGGGTGCCCCAATCCCCCCCCCAGGGGTGCCTTCTGCCTCCAGCTGTTTACAGCTGGCAGCACCCCCACACTCACTGCACCAGGACACTGCCCCCCCCCCCCAGCGCCCCTCTTTGCACCAGGACCCCCACGCTGCAGGGGGACCCTGGGGGGAAACCCCCCATCCCCAAGTCACACCAGTACCCAAATTCCACATAGAACTTGAGGGGGGGAACCGAGCACCCCCTTTCCCAGTTTAACTGGGATTCGGCGGGGGGAGAGGGAAAATATGCACTGGTTGCACTGGGAGGGAATACACATCGCCCCCACCCCCCAAATTTCCACGGGGTGGGGGGGGGGGTGGGGAGAACAGGACCTGAACCAACCGCGAAGCATTTGCCCCCCACCCCCCCCGGTTGGACCAGGACCCGGGGGAAGGGGGATACAACCGCTCCGACCCCCGGTTCACGCGTGGGACGAGCCCCAACCACGCTCGCCGCAGCCGCGCGGGGGAGGGGGCGTGGCCAGCCGGGAGAGGGCGTGGCCAAGCGGCGCGGGGGCGTGGCCAAGGGAGGAGGGGGCGTGGCCCCCGCGCGCGCATCCGCCACCTCCCCCCCGTCTCCCGTAGCAACAGGGGGCGGCCGCCGCGTTCCAAAATAAACCCGCGCGCGCCGTACGTGCGCCGCGTCATCACGGAGGGTTCCAGCGCGTCACGCGTTTACGCACGACCCCGCCCCCTCGGCGCCGCTCACCTGCGCGGCCGCCGCCGCCGCGGGGCTCCCGAAGGAATCGACCGAGGAGAGGTACTGGGATTCGGCCGAGGGCGAGGAGCTGCAGCGGGAACCCGAGTCGTAGTCACCGGGGAAACCCTGGTACATGGCCCCGGGGGCGCGGGGGCCGCCCCGCCACGCCAAGGCTGCGGGTCAGGCCACCGGCATCCCGGTTTACCGAGCAACCCCCGCTCCTCTGTTCGCCCCCGCGCCGGTTGAGCGTGACGGTTTTAGCGGCGGGTTGGGCGCGGGGCTTGGGAAGGGAGGGAAGCTCTCGGTGCAAGGGCCCCGCTCCGGTCTACCGTCCCGCGGGAAGTCCCGGTGCGCCCGTCCCAGGCTCCAGTTGGCCGGTGCAAAGTCCCGGTGCGCTGCTACAAGCTCCGGTTCGCCGCTATAAGCCCCAGTGCATCCGTGCCAGGCTCCGCTGCGTCTCTACAAGCCCCGGTTCGCCGGTAGAGTCCCGGTGCAACCGTCCCAGGCTCCGGTTCGCCGGTACAAAGCCCCGGTGTATCCGTCCCAGGCTCCGGTTCGCCGGTACAAAGCCCCGGTGCGCCTCTACAAACCCCGGTGCATCCGTTCCCAGGCTCCGGTTCGCTGGTACAAAGTCCCAGTTCGCCGCTATAAGCTCCGGTATATCCGTTCCCAGGCTCCGGTTCTGCGGTGCAAATCCCGGTTGGCCGCTATAAGCTCCGGTAAATCCCTTCCCAGGCTCCGGTTCAAGCCGCTACGAGCGGTACATCCGCTCCGCCGGTGTAAAGTGCCGGTGACGCTCCCGCCGCTTCCCCCGGTCTCCGCTTTTTATGAATGAACCGCTCACCGCCGCGCCGCCGCTTTATACGGCGGCGCCCCGCCCCCCGCGCTGACGTCACGCCCGCCGCCGCCGCCGCTCCGTGGCCCCCGGGACCCGCCCGACCCCGCAGCTGCCGTCGCCTCCGTTGCTGCCGCCGTTCTGCGGCCCCGGGAGCCGTCGCCGCCGTTAAGAGGCTCCGCGGCGGGCGGGGAACGGGGGGGATCCCTGGCCCCGCCCCCCCGGAGTTCCTGTGACGCAATTAGCCATATATGGGCTTGTCTCGGAGTGTTTGTTTGGTATCCTAGCAATGACGTCACAGGGAATCCCTTCGCCGCCGCCGCCGCCGAAAGGCGTATTAATAGAAACGGGCGCCGCGGTTCTAGAAACGGCCTGAACCGTCCGGGGCGACGGCCCCGCACCCCCGGTAACCCCCCCCGGTAACCCCCCCCATCCCCCCCCCCTCCCGCTAACCCGCCCCCGGTGCTCCTTCCCCCCCGCCGCTAACCCGCCCCCGGTGCTCCTTCCCCACCCGGTAACCCTGCCAGTAACTTCTCCCTCCCCGGTGATCCCCCCCCACCCCGCTCCCGGTGACCCCTCCCCACCCGGTGACCCCCGCTCTGGGGTTCCCCCCCACCCCAACACGCGGCGCCGCGGGTCAAAGGACCGTCCCGGGGTGGGGGGGTCCCGATAGCGGGGGGAGGACGGGGACTGGACTGCAGGTCCGTGGTACCGGAGCAACGGGAACCTCTCACCGAGGAGTTACCGGGACCGGGCGGTGAGTCACCGGAGGGGTCCCGGTACCGGGGCGATGGGAACTTTCCCCCGGGGTGTCACCGGTTCCGGACTGCAGAGCACCGGGGGGGGGGGGGGGCCGGTACCGGGGCAATGGGACCCCCCCGCCCACCTCTTGTTAACCACCGAGGCACCGAGGAGTCTCCGGTACCGGGTGGTGGCACACCGCGGGGGGTTCCCGGTACCGGCGTGCAGGAGCCACCGTCCCCATCCCCCGCACCCCCAGGACGGGCACGGGGAAGGCGGGGGGTCCCGGTATGGGGGTGCCGGCAACCAGAGCCCCCGGGGGGCGGGTCCCGGCCCCTTTACAGGACCGGGGCTGACACCGGAGGCTGATGTCAGCGGCGGGAACCGGTGCTGAGTCACGGCGGGGCCACGGCGACCGCGGGGGGCAGTTCCCACGCCCGTTCATTCATTCATTCCTTCACACACACCCCCCCGTCATTCATTCATTCCCCGCCCCCAGTTGGGGAGGCGGGGCCGGGGGGGTGACAGCCCCCGTTGTCCCCGCCCCCCCGCTGCCCCCCGGTCCCGGGTGTCCCCAGCCTGGGGGTCCGGCCCGGTGCTTCCCGGTGCTCCTGCTGCCTGGTGGCCGCAGTCCCGTTGTCCCGACCGGTCTCTCCCCGGTGTCACCAGCCTCGGTGTCCCAGCCGGGACCTCCCCAGTGTCCTCAGCCCGGTGTCCCGGTCCCGGCGTCCCGGCCGGGCTCCCCCCGGTGTCCCCAGATCTGATGTCTGGGTCCTGGGGTCCCGGCGGGACTCCCCCCGGGGTTCCATCCCCAGTCCCAGTGTCCCCAGCCCCCGTGTCTGTGTCCCGGTGTCCCGGCCGGGCTCTCCCGCTCTCCCCGATGTCCCCAGATCCGGCGTCTGGGTCCCGGCCGGGCTCTCCCCGGTGTCCCGGTGTCCCGGCCGGGCTCCCCTGGGGTCCTATCCCCAGTCCCGGTGTCTGGGTCCCGGTGTCCCGGTCCCAGTGTCTGGGTCCCGGTGTCCCGGCCGGGCTCTCCCCGATGTCTGGGTCCCGGCTGGGCTCTCCCCGGTGTCCCCAGCCCGGTGTCCCGGTCCCGGTGTCCCGGTCCCGGTGTCCCGGCCGGGCTCTCCCCGGTGTCCCCAGCCCCGGTGTCCCGGTCCCGGTCCCGTTCTCCCCGGGGTCCCATCCCCGCTCCCGCCGTCCCGTCCCGTCCCGTCCCGTCCCGTCCCGTCCCGTCCCCACGTGCCGCGGCCGCAGTAAACACGGCGCGTGTCGCCCCGGCGACGCCGTTCCATGCCCCTGACGTCACCACGTCCGGCGTCCTTTGTTTACGTCGCGCGGCAACCGCCGTGCCCTTGGCAACGGGGGGCGTGGCCAGGCCGGAGGGGGCGTGGTCTGCGCCGCGGGGTTCCCGCGCGTTTCGCGGGGCGGGAGGGGACGCGCGGGGACACGGGACGTCCCGGGGACACACACCCACACCCACACCCCCCCCCCCCCCACACCCCCCCCGGGCGTCCGGGCTCCCCCATTCCCCGGCTGCTGAGCCAGGACAGCGCAACCCGGCCGCGGGGGGGCTGAAACACCCGGGGGCGGGGGGACACCGGGCGTGTCCCCACGGCCCCCGTGGCCCTTATGTCTATCTGTGTCCCCCCTGCGTCCCCCTGCGTGTCCCCCTGCGTGTCCCCCCCCGTACCCACATCCCCAATCAAGCCCGACTGTCACAAGAGTTTTTATTAAAGTGTGACCCCCCCACGCAGGGAGGAGAAAGGACACAGGGGGGGGACACATGACCCCCGCCACCCCCGAGTGACACCGCCACCCCCACCCCCCCCCGCAGGGCGGGAGGGATGTGGGGGGACCCCAACCACCCCCACCCCCCCCAGCTGTCACCGAGGGGAGGGGACGGAGGGGGGGGTCACTGCGGCTTCACTTTGGCACTTGGGAGCTTGGCCTGGATCCTGAGGGCAGAGGGGAGTTGGGGGGGGACGGGGCACCCCAAAACCCCCTGAGGGCACCTCTGGGGGGGTTGGGGTGCGGGGGGGGTTGGGGGGGGAGGGGGGGTGCCCTCACCTGGCTCGGAGGTGACTCAGGTGGTTCCGCACCAGACTCACGTACTGGTCGATCTGGGCCTGGGGACATCGGGGACAATGGGGGGGGGGGTGGGGACATGGGAGGGGCGCAGGGGGGTGGGGACCCCTCTCAACCCTCTCCAGCCCCCGCGTGTCCCCGTGTCCCCATGTCCCCGTACCTGGTGGTGCCGGTATAGCACGGGGAAGGTGAACGCACAGATGACGCCTGGACAGGGAGTGTCACGTCATGCCGGGTCCCCGTCCTGTCCCCACGTCCCCTCCTGTCCCCCATCCACGTGCCATATCCTGTCCCCCCAAACCCCTGTCCCCAGGTTGTCCCCATCCTGTCCCCACGTCTCCTCTGTCCCCTGTCCATGTGCCATACCCCTGTCCCCCCAAACCCCTGTCCCCAGGTTGTCCCCATGCTCTGTCCCCTGTCCCCATGGTGTCCCCCATCCCCATGCTGTCCCCATCCCTGTGCCCTCCCCCTACCCCCAGGGACTACGTGTGTCCCCTACACTTGGCCCCTTGTCCCCCAGCTGTATCCACACCCTGTCCCCTGTCCCCATGCTGGCCAGTGTCCCTCTGCCTGTCCCCAGAGCTCATGCAGTCCCCTGTCCCCATCCCCTGTGCTCTATCCCCATGCCCTGTCCCTGTCCTGTCCCCCATCCCCTGTCCCCCATCCCATGTCCCTGTCCCCATGTTACATCCCCTGTCCCCTATCCCATGTCCCTGTCCCCATGCCCTGTCCCTGTCCTGTCCCCCATCCCCTGTCCCCCATCCCATGTCCCTGTCCCCATGTCACATCCCCTGTCCCCATCCCATGTCCCTGTCCCCATGTCACATCCCCTGTCCCCTATCCCATGTCCCTGTCCCCATGCCCTGTCCCTGTCCTGTCCCCCATCCCATGTCCCTGTCCCCATGTCACATCCCCTGTCCCCCATCCCATGTCCCTGTCCCCATGTCACATCCCCTGTCCTCTGTCCCCCATCCCCTGTTCCCTATCCCATGTGTCCCCATGCCCTGTCCTTATCCCCTGTTCCCCATCCCCTGTCCCCTATCCCATGTCCCTGTCCCCATGCCCTGTCCATGTCCCCTGTCCCCCATCCCCTGTCCCCCATCCCATGTCCCTGTCCCCATGTCACATCGCCATCCCCTGTCCTCTGTCTCCCACACCAATGCCCTGTCCCCATCCCCTGTCCCCATTCCATGTCCCTGTCCCCATGTCATATCCCCATCCCCTGTCCTTTGTCTCCCACGCCAATGCCCTGCCCCCATCCCCTGTCCCTGTCCTGTCCCCGTGCCATCCCTGTCCCCACCCCTGTCCCCAGCCGTCCCGGTGCCATACCCGCTCCCAGCAGCGTCAGCCCGTTGCAGACAGCCCCCACGTAGGTCAGCAGGTAGAACAAGAAGGCGAACTGCGGCCAGAGCCCAGTGTCACTGTCACTGGCCCCAGTGTCCCCCCTGCCACCAGCGTCCTCATGCCCCACGTCCCCAGTACCCCGTGTGCCCCTGTCCCTCAGTGGCCCCTGTACCCCCATTCCCCAGGTGTCCCCCATGTCCCCCATGCCCCAGGTGTCCCCCATACCCCCACTGCCCCCCATGTCCCCCATGCCCCAGGTGTCCTCCATGTCCCCCATACCCCCACGGTCCCCCATATCCCCCCACTGTCCCCCATGTCCCCTGTACCCCCACTGTCCCCCATGTCCCCCATGCCCCAGGTGTCCCCCATGTCCCCTGTACCCCCACCCTCCCCCATATCCCCCATGACCCCAGTGTCCCCCATACCCCCCCGTCCCCCCTATCCCCCATGCCCCAGGTGTCCCCCATGTCCCCATACACCCCATGTCCCTCATGCCCCCAGTGCCCCCCGTGTCCCCATACCCGCCATGTCCCCCATGTCCCCAGTGCCCCTGCCACCCCCCCATGCGGGGTGACGGTCACCTTGAGGGACTCAGGGAGGCTGTGGACAAGAAAGAGGCGGGTGAGGGTGCGGGTGGCAGCGACAAGGTGCCGGGCCAGGCGCCGGGCCCAGCGCTGCTGCTCCTCAGGGCTCAGCCCCACAGACCCCTCTGGCTGCACCCTGCAACGGGGACAGGGACACACATGGGGTGGCGATGGGGACCGCAGGGATAGCTGTGGGGACGAGGACAGGGATGGCAGGGACAGCCCGTGGGGTGGGGATGGGGACCGCAGGGACACCCTGTGTCATGGGGATGGGGATGGCAGGGACACCCCATACCATGGGGACAGGGCCATCAGGGCCACCCAGGGCAAGGGGACAGGGATGGCAGAGCCACCCCATGGGAAAGGGGACAGGAATGGCAGGGCCACCTAGGGCGAGGGGACAAGGATGGCAGGGCCACCCCATGGGATGGTAGGGACACCCCATACCATGGGGACAGGGACATCAGGGCCACTCAGGGCAAGGGGACAGGGATGGCAGGGCTACCCCACACCACGGGGACAGGGACAACCGGGCCACCCAGGGTGAGGGGACAGGGATGGCAGGGCCACCCCACAGGGACTGACCCAGCCCAGGCCCCCTTGGGAGGGCAGTGCCACCCGACACCGTGGGGCTGGTGACAGACAGTGGGATGGTGGCCCTGGGAGGGTGACACCGATGACCCCGCCAGGGTCCCCGAGGTGACACTCACCGACAAGGGTGCTCGGGCGGGTGCCGGCGCAGGGCCCGCAGGGCAGCGCGGTGCAGGCGCAGGGGCAGGGTGACCCCCAGCACGGCCAGCGCTCCGTAGGCGCCCACGCTGACGGCGCTGAACCGCGCCAGGCACCCCAGGGTGCCCAGCACCCCCACCAGCGCCAGCGCCGACCGACCCGGCGCCCGCCAGTACAGCAGCTCCCACACTGCGGGGACACCGCGCTGCGTCCAGGGCTCCCAGTGCTCCCAGTAGCCCCTCTGGAGCCCCCCGCCAGTGCCTCTTCCAGAGCCCCTCTAGTGCTCCCGGTGGGCCCAAATGCTCCCCAGTGCCTCCTCCAGTGCCCCCCCGTGCCCCCCTGTATCCCCTCGAGCCCCACAGGGCCCTTAGAGTGCTCACAGTCTCCCTCCAGTACCTCCCAGTGCCTCCCAGTGCCCCCACCCGAGCACCCCCGGTGCTCCCAGTGTCCCTCCAACGCTCCCCAGTGCGTCCCAGTGCCTCCTCCAGTGCTCCTCAGTGTCCCCCCCAGTATCCCCTCGTGTCCCCCAGAGCCCCCCCAGTGCTTCCCAGTGTCTCCCAGTATCCTCTCCAGAGCCCCCCGGGTGCTCCCAGCTCCCCATGGCCTCCGTTAGTGTGTCCCCCCCAGAACCCAGCTGTCCCCACCCCGAATGACAGCCCCAGGTGCGGGGAAGGGGAACACCCACCTCACCCCCCCGGGGTGTCCCCCCCCCCCCGCCTCTATGGGAGCCCCCCGCACCCACCTTGGCCCTCCATGGCTCCCGCGGGTGCTGCTGGGTGCGGGGTGGGGGAACACACGACTTTGGCGGGGTCACCCCTATTTTTAGCCACCAATCCCGCCCGGGCGCCTGGGTCCACCCTGCAACCGGACTCCTGGGTGTCCCCCCCCCGCCCGCCGTGAACTCCCCCCCCCCCCCCCCCCGCAGTGCCCCGAGGCCCTGATTGGCCGCTCACCCAGGACATCAGCTCCCGGCGGATTCTCTGATTGGTCGGGGGGGGCCGGGGCGGCTCCGGGATTAAGGGGGGATCCGGGGGGGGCGCGGGGGGGAGCGGCCGCGGGACCCCTCCTGCGGGGGGGGGGTGGAGCGCGGCCGGGGGGGCCCCCACGGGCGCTGCTGCTGCGGGAAAAGGGGAGGCAGGGGAGTCGGGTGGGGGGTGACCGAGACAGTGACCCGGGACCCCCATGGTCCCGAGCCCCGCCCCCCCCCGGGAACCCCCATTGCTCTGAGACCCTCTCGGGACCCCTCCACGACCGCCCCTTCGCCCCCACACACCCCCCCCCGGGGTGCCCCAGGACCCTTCATATCCCCAAGCTCCCCTTGGGACCCCTCATTGTCCCGAGCATCCCCCGGGACCCCCCATGACCCCCAGCGCCCCCCCGTCAGGGTGTCCCAGAACCCCCATTGCCCCAAGCTGCCCCCCCAGGAGCTCCCATCACTCCGAACTACCCCCCCCCAGGGGCCTCCATCACCCTGATTGCCCCCCATACCCAGGCTCATCAGGGTGTCCTCAGTCTCAGGGTCCCCCAACTCTGGCAGGGCCCCCCCCACCTCCAGCTGCCCCTCGGGAGGGGCTGGGGGCCCCTCCAGACGCTTGAGGGGGGCCCTGGCTGCAAAAGCGGGGGTCCGGCCCCCGGGGGGGACCCCCCGAGGGGCCCCGAGCTCAACCGGGGGGGGCGTCCCCGACGGGAGTCTCGGCGACAGCGGGGTCCCGGCTCGTTGGGGGGACCCTCCCCTCTAAAAGCGATGTAGGAGAAGGTGAGTTCCCGGGGGATCCCCGGGATCCCCCCCCCGCCGTCGTTGCCCCGTCTTCATCCTCATCCTCCTCTTCCTCCTCTGGGGGCTCCGGTGCCGCCTGCAGCTCGGGGAAGTCCGACTCCTCGTTGCCACCTTGGGGGGGAGGGGAATTTGGGGGGATCAGGGGGGGTGGGGGCACCTCACCCCAGAGTTGTACCCCAAAATGGGGGGGCTCGGCCCCGCTCACCCTCTGTGGAGTCCGGCGTGGTGGAGGCCGTGGATGGAGCCTCTTCTGGAGGGGGGCAGAGGGGGTGGGGGGGGTGGGAGCCCCCCGTGTCCCTATTGCCCCCCTCCCGCAGCACTCGGGTCCCCCTCAGTGCACGGTGCCCCCTAAACCTGCTCCAACCTTCCCAGTTCCTATGCCCCCCCCCCCCCCCGACACACCCTGCCCCCATGTCCCATCCCCGGTGTCCCTGTGCCCCGGTACTCCCGGTGCCTCTATCCCCGGCCCCTCCCGGGGCCCCATCCCGGGTACCCCCTATCTCCAGCCACTCCCGGTACCCCAATTCCCGATGCTCCCATCCCCGGTCCCTCCATCTCGGTTCCCCCATCCCCGGTGCCGCCACCCGCAATCACTCCCGATGCCTCCGTCCCCAGCCCCTCCCAGTACCCCATCCCCGGTGCCCCCATCCCCGGTGCCCCCATCTCCGGCTCCTCCCAGTGTCCCCATCCCCGTATCTCCATCCCCAGCCGCTCCCGGTTCCTCCATCCCCGGTTCTCCCATCCCCGGTGCCTCTATCCGGTTCCCTCGCCCCCGGCCCCTCCCAGTGCCCATCCTCGGTGCCTTCATCCTCGGTCCCTCCATCCCCGGTGCCTCCATCCTCGGCCCCTCCCGGTGCCGCCGCCCCGGATACCTCCGTCCCCGGACCCTCCCGGTTACCCGTTCCCGGTGTCTCCATCTGCAGTACCGCCATCCCCGGCGCTCCCATCCCCGGTGCCTCCATCCCCGATCCCCTCCCAGCGCCCCATCTCCGGAACCCCCATCCCGGTTCCCGCATCCCCGGCCCCTCCCGGTGCCGGCCGCCCCTCCCGGTTCCCGATGCCGGTGCGTACTGCAGTGGGCGAAGCCCAGGACCTGCCCCATGGCGGCGGCCCCCGCATGGGGCTCCCGGTTGCCCTCGGCCCCGTTGCCCCCGGGCCGGCCCCACCGCGCATCACCGCGGCGCCATGGCGAGGCCCGCGGCGGCGGACAAAGGGCGGCGGCGGCGGCGGCGGCGGCGGCGGCGGGGGCGGGGCGGCGGCGGGCGGGGCTCGGGGCGGGGCCGCACCGGAGCGCCGGGAACCGGGAATCGAGCGCTGACACCAGGCATTGGCACCGGATACCAGGCACTGGCACCGGGCACTGGGTACCGGATACCGGGTACCGGATACCGGGCACTGGCACCGGGTACCGGGCACTGGCAGCGGGAACTGGCACCGGGCACCGGATACCAAGCACCGACGCTGGGAACTGGCACCGGCCACCGGAGCCCCTCAGTACCCCTTGGAGTCCCCAGAACCCCCCAGAGCCCTCCCAGTACCTTCAAGACCCCCCCAGCATGTCCCAGTGCTGCCCAGTACCTGTGAAAGTCCCGCAATACCCTCTCAGAGGCCCTTCCAGAGCCTCCCCGTACCTCCCAGTCACCCCAGTAACCTCCCAGAGCGCCTAATACCTTCCAGAGTCCCCAGTACCCTCCCAGTGCTCCCAGTACCCTCTCAGAGCCTCTTCAGTACCTCCCAGTGCCCCCAGTCCCCGTAACTGGGGACACCGGGTGGGCACTAGTGGGGGAGGCACTGGGAGTACTGGGGGTACTGGGGGTACTGGGGGGTACTGGGCACCCGACCCGCTGGGTGAGGCCCACCCATACTCGTTGCCCTTTTAAGAAGGCGGAGGCTCCCCGCCGCCGTTACCGGGAGGGGCGTGGCCTCACGGGAGGGGTGGGGCGGGGCCGCGGGCCGGGACCGGCCGGTCCTCCCACCCCCGCCGCTACCGGAAGGGCCCGGCCTGGCCCCAGCGTGTTACCGCCGCTGCCAGCATGAGGTGAGCGGCTGGGGCGGGGGGGTACTGGGAGCTACTGGGAGCACCGGGAGCGGGCACTGGGAGCGCTGGGGGCACCGGGAGCACCGGGAGCGGGCACTGGGGGCACTGGGAGCACCGGGAGTACAGGGAACGGGCACTGGGAGCGCTGGGGGCACCGGGAGCACCGGGAGCGGGCACTGGGAGTACCGGGAACGGACACTGGGAGCGCTGAGGGTACTGGGAGCACCGGGAAGCACTGGGAGCTGGAACTGGGGAACACCGGGAACTGGTACTGGGAGCACTGGGGGAACTGGTGGGCACCGGGAACTTGTACTGGGAGCACTGGTGAACACCGGGAAGCACTGGGAGCTGGCACTGGGCAAACTGGGGAGCACCGAGAACTGGTGTTGGGAGCACTGGGGAACGCTGCTAACTGGTACTGGGGGAACTGGGGAAACACTGAGAACTGGTACTGGGAGCACTGGGGGGAATACCGGGAAGCACTGGGAGCTGGTACTGGGGGAACTGGGAACACCGGGAACTGGTACTAAGGGAACTGGGGAACACCGGGAACTGGTACTGGGGGGAACTGGGGAAACTGGTGGGCACCGGGGACTGGTACTGGGAGCACTGGGGAAACTGGTGGGCACCGGGGACTGGTACTGGGAGCACTGAGGGAACTGGTGGGCACCGGGGACTGGTACTGGGAGCACTGGGGAAACTGGTGGGCACCGGGGACTGGTACTGGGAGCACTGAGGGAACTGGTGGGCACCGGGGACTGGTACTGGGAGCACCGGGAAGCACTGGGAGCTGGCACTGGACGAACTGGGAGCAGCAGGAGCCGCCCCGGTGATGGATGGGACCCCCCGGGGGGCGTGTCTGTGTGTGTGACAGCGGGGACACCCGGGCCCGTGGGTCGTGTCCCCCCCGCCTCAGTTTCCCCGTGGCGGGGGTTTCGGTCGGTCCTACATAAACACGGCCCCGCGTGCCCCCCCCCACCCCCCCCCCACCCGGATGTCCCGGCCCGGGCCGGGGGAGGGGCAGCGCTCGGGCGCCTGGGTCCTCCCCCCTCCCCCTAAGGAAGTGGGGGAAGGGCAGGGCCCGGACGCCCGGGTCCCCTGTGGAGAAGAGGAAGGAAAAAGGGGGGGGCGGGGGGAAGTGTTGGGGTACGCTTGTGGTTTGGGTGCTTGGGGGAGGGGGGGCAGCGCCCATGGGTGCCCCACGTATTGGGGGTGCCCCGTGCATGGTCCTGGAGGTCCCCCCCAACTGTGGGGGTCTCCCCCCAAGGACTTACCCATGTGGGGGGTGCCCCACCCAGGCGGTGACTGCGTTGGGGGGTCCCCACACCCAGGGTCCCTAAGTTGGGGGGTCTGTCACCCTGGGGGTCCTGAGAAACCCGAGGGGGGGGGTCCCCAAGTTGGGGGGTCTGACACCCTGGGGGTCCCGAGATTCCCGCACCAGCAGCCCCCACACTCAGGGGGTCACCGCTTTGGGGGGGGTCCCACGCCTGGGGGGGGTTCCTGTACCTCGAGGGTCCCACCCCATGGGGGGTGTCCGTGCCAGGGGGGGTCCCACCTCATGGGGAGAGACGCCCACGCTGGGGGGGTGCCCACCCAGACTTGTGTGTCCCCCCCCTCAACACCCCGCAGCGAGACGGTGCTGTGCAGTGCCCGGGCGGTGGTGCTGCTCTACGATGACACCCACAAACAGTGGGTGGCAGCGGGGGGGGGGTCCCCAGACCCTCAGCTGCGTCCAGCTCTACCACCACCCCGGCGCCAACGCCTTCCGCCTGGTGGGGCGCAAAATGCAGCCCGACCAGCAGGTGAGGGTGCCTGGGGGGCACCCATAGGTGCGGGGGGCGGGCATGGGGCAGCCCTGGCTGTGGGGGGGGCTATGGGGTAATGCTGAAGATATGGGGGGGCTACAGGGCACCCGTGGGTGCAGGGAGTTATGGGGTGACACTGCACCCATGGGGGTGGGGGGTTATCGGGGAACACTGAGAATGGGGCACCCATGGGTGCAGGAGGGGCTGTGGGGCCCCTGTGGGTGCTGAAGGAGCTACAGAGCAATGCTGAGTACGGGGGGGGAGGGGTTGGGGCACCCATGGGTGCAGGAGGGGCTGTGGGTCAACACTGGGTATAGGGGGCGCATGGGGCACCCATGGGTGCTGTGTAGGGGCTACGGGGCAATGCGAAGCTTGAGGATGCTTTGTGGGGCACCCATGGGTATGGGGGGGGGCCACTCTGTGGGCCACCCCTGGGTGCAGGGGGTCCCCCTGGGTGCAGGGCTGCCCCCCAACACCTGCATGACCCCGCAGGTGGTGCTGAACTGCCCGCTGGGGCGGGGGCTGCGCTACAGCCAGGCCACCCCCCAGTTCCACCAGTGGCGGGAGGCCCGGCGGGTCTGGGGGCTCAGTTTTGGGGCCCCCCATGAGGCCGCTCCCTTCGCTGCCGCAGTCCTGCGGGCTCTGAGGGCCCTGGAGGAGGGTGAGTACTGGGGGGGGTGTGGGGGGGTATGTGTGTGTCATTGGGGGCACTGTTGGGGGTCCTGACCCACAGCCTTGCTTTGTCTCTCCCCCCCCCCCCCCACCAATTCCAGGCACCCCGCTGTCCTGGCCGGACCCCAATGGTCCGTCTCTGGAGGAGCCTGAGCAGCAGGAGAGGTGGGGACCCCCAAATTGGGGGGGGGTGCTGGAGGGGGGCACCATGATGTTGGGGTGCTCCCCATGCCCATGGGGGGGACTGTAGGTGCTGGGGGGCCCCCCATGCTGTGGGGGGGCTGTGGGTGCTGACTCTTCCCCCCCAGGCAGGTGCCGGAGGAGCCCGAGCGCCATGTGGCAGCTGCAGGTGGGTGACAGGGGGGTCCCCTCCCTCTGTTGACACTGGGGATGGGGTCTGTGTCCCGTCCCGTTCCCCCCCCCCCCCGAACCCCACCCTAAACCCCTTTTCCCCCCCAGGCACTCAGGCCATGCCCAGTGGAGGCCCCCCCCCTACCTCCTGGCCCCCCACCGCCCCCGGGGCCCCCCCCCACCCCCCGGCCCCCCGCCAACCACGGGGGTCCCGCCGGCCCCCCCCTTGCCGGTGGTGGCAGGTGCTGCCCGGGGGGGGGGCCGGGGGGGGCTCTGGCTTTGCCGCTGCCATCGCGGGGGCTAAACTCAGGAAAGTCGGCAAGGTGAGGGGAGGGGCACATTTGGGGGGGGCGGGGGGCAGTAACCGGGGGGGGGTCCGCATCACCCTTCTTCTTCTGGCAGGATGAGGCACCGGGTGCGGGGGCCCCCCCTGCACCCCCCAAGGGCGAGAGTGCCCGGGGGGGGGCCGGGGGGGGGTTGATGGAGGAGATGAGTGCCATGCTGGCCCGACGGTGAGGGGGGGGGGGTACCCCACTCTGCCCAGCAGACCCCCCCCCCCAAAGTGGGGGCACCCCTGTACCCGCGCTGACACCCGCTCTGCCCCCCCCCAGGAGAAAAGCCACCCTGCAGGGGGATAAGCCAGCGCTAAAGAGGGACGAGGACGTCACCAGCGTGAGTGCCCCCCCCCATTTCATTTTGGGGGGGCGCTCCGTGTGCCCCCCCCATTCCCCCTGCCCCACCACAAGGGCAGTTAATCCCCCTGTCCTCCTGTTGGACCCCCCCCCCCCCCCCCGCGCCGTGTCCACTTGCCCCTCCCCGACACCCCCTCTCTCTGCCTACCCCCCCCGCAGGACGAGGCGGAACCGGGCACTAGGACCCCGGGGCAGTCCGCGGGTGAGCGGCGGGGGACTACAACTCCCAGCGTGCCTCGCGGCGCGCCCCCATGACCGGCATGCTGGGAAATGTAGTCCGGCGGGCGGGGGGGCTCTTCTGGGGGGAGGAGAGGGGGGTTTTGGGGGGCCGGGGCCCCCCCTCACCCGCGGCCCTGTCCCCGCAGAGCCCGTGCGGAGGCCCTGGAGAAGGCCAGCTCCACCCTGCCCAGGTGGGTTCTGCTCCAGGGGCTGGGGGGGGGGGTTGGGGGTGGGGGGGGGTCTCTAGTACCCCCGGAGCAGGATTTGGGGGGCAGTTGTTGGGATGGAGAGGACAGATGCCAAGATGGGGGGTACCCAGGGAGGTCCCCAACGTATTTCTGTGCCCCCCCCCCCCCCCCCCAGGATGAAGTCGGCCACCCCAGCTGCCCCTGCCGACCCCCCTGGCCCCACTGATGAGCCCAACCTGGAGCGAATCAAACAGGTACCAGGGTCGGGGGGGTGGTCTGGGGTGGGACGTCATGGGGGGTCCCCCAAATCTTCTCACCCTGCACCCCCCTCCCCCCCCCCAGGAGCTGCTGGAGGAGGTGCGGAGGGAACTGCAGAAGATGAAGGAGGAGATCATCGAAGGTGGGGGGCCATGGGGGGGGCTCATAGGGTGGGGGGGGCACGGGACAAGAGGGGGGAATAGTGGATTGGGGGGACGGGGGCAACTGGAGAGGTAATTGGGGGACACACCCCCGTGACGCTGCATTTCTCCCCCCCCAGCATTCGTCACGGAGCTGCGAAAGCGAAGCACGCCCTAACACCCCCCCCAAGCCCCCCCCAGCATGGGCCTGGATGGGGGGTGGTCCCCCCCTACTTCCTCCCCCCCCTTCCCACCCCTCAGCCTCACCCCCCACATTTCACCCTCCCACTGCCCTGGGAGGGGGGGCCTCTGGGCCGGACCCCCCCAGGCTGTGCCTTACTGGCCGGGGGGTGGCCAAAACAGCCCCCCCCACACACTGTGCCCCTCTCACTGCCAGTTTGGGGACCCCTTTTTTTTTATACTTGGGGGGGGGGACAAATGAGGGGTGCCCCCTCTTCCCCTCCCAAGGTCTTTTTTATGCCACTTTTGGATTTTTCACCTTTTTTTTTTTTTTGCATTTTTTGGTTGTGTTTTTTTTTTTTTTTGAGGGGGAGGTTGGGTGTGCCCCTCACCTGCCACGAATAAATGTGGTTGTTTTGTATGTGACACCCGTGTCCTCCTCTGTGTCACCCGTGGGGCGAGGTCTTCCCCTCCCAGTCACACCAATGAGAGGGACAGTGGGGGCTTTGCTGTGCTTTAATGGCATGTGCCACGCCCCCTGCAGAAGCCCCGCCCATGGCAGCTCCCCACCAATCACAGGCCAGTCCTGGGGTTGTGGCCCCGCCCCCAATTCTGACCCCACCCCTTGAGCCCCAGGGGTTAGGCCCCCGCCTCCAGCTCTTGGCTCCACCCTCCACCCTCTGAGCTTGTGACCTCCCCCATGGTCCTAGCCATGCCCTCAACATATGGCTCCGCCCCAAGCACCAGCTTAAAAGGCCAGGCCACGCCCCTTCAGCATGCCCCTCTGCTCTCCTCCAATCCTCAGGCAGTGCACAGGCCCTGCCCACCCCAGGCCCCGCCCACAAGCGTTAGTCCCACCCCCTAGTTGCAGCCCACCTGAAGGCCCACCTGCACTCCAGGCCCTGCCCTGTGTGGCTCCACCTGAAGCCCCGCCTCCAGGCCACACCCCCCGCCACTCCATCCGAAGCCCCGCCCACCCGCACCCGCGGCGGGCAAGCCCCGCCCCTCACCTCGGGGCCCCGCCCCCAGCACCCTATCACCGCTCTCCTCTACCAAGCCCCGCCCCTAAAGGAAACGGCGGGAAGAGCACGAAGGCGCTTTTAATGGCCGGGTCCGGTGGGGGCGTGTCCTCCGGCGCTGGGGGCGGGGCTAGAGCCGCCGGGGGCGTGTCCCGGGGGCAGGCGCGCCGCCATGGCGTCCAGCTCCTCCCGCAGCCGCTCCAGCCGCTCCCGCAGCTCCCGCAGCGCCGCCGCCTGCTCGTCTTCCCGCCGCCGCGCCTGCCCCGCCTGCCGCGCGTACTCCAGGTAGAGGCAGAGCCCTCCCACGCCGAACACGATCGCTTCCCCCAGCAGCTCCGCTCCCAGCTCGGCCGCCGCTTCCTCGTTCAGCGGTTTGATGGCGGCGCCGCGGAAGCCCATCAGCCGCATCTTGGCGCGCATCTCCACCCAGTGATACACTGCGGGGGGACGGGACACCGGCACAACCCGCCCCGGGGCGTGCGCCCCCCTCCCCGCCCCCTCCGCTGCCCCGCCCCGAGCCCCGCCCGCCCTCCCGCCCCCTCCCCGCCGTGTCCTTCCCCCCGCCGGGCCCGGGGCCCCCGCCCTCACTCACGCTGGGCGGGCGGCAGGCAGATGTAGGCGCGGAAGAAGGGGCTGGCGCGCGCTCCGGCCTTGATGCGGGCCGCCAGGGGGCGGCTCAGCTGCCGCGCGCCCAGCGTCAGCAGCTTGGCCAGCGGGAACGCGCCCGCCACCATCCTGCGCCGCGCGCGCGCGCCGTGACGTCACCGCGGCGCGACCGAGGGGGCGTGTCCGGCCGGGCCTTGGACACGCCCCCTCCCGCCGCCGTGACACGCCCCCACGTCGCCTTGGCAACGTGCGGCTGCCTCCAGCCCCGCCCCCCACGCGCGAAGAGACGCTCGAACGTCGGGGCACCCGTGGGTGACACTGAGGAACCGGGGGTGATGCTGGACCCCCTGGGGCACCCGTGGGTGACACTGGAGCACCCGTGGGTGATGCTGGACACCCCAGGGACACTCGTGGGTGACACTGGAGCACCCGTGGGTGATGCTGGACCCCCCTGGGACACTCGTGGGTGACATTGGAGCACCCGTGGGTGATGCTGCACCCCCCAGGGACACTCGTGGGTGACATTGGAGCACCCGTGGGTGATGCTGCACCCCCCAGGGACACTCGTGGGTGACAGTGGAGCACCCGTGGGTGATGCTGCACCCCCCAGGGACACTCGTGGGTGACATTGGAGCACCCGTGGGTGATGCTGCACCCCCCAGGGACACTCGTGGGTGACATTGGAGCACCCTTGGGTGATGCTGGACCCCCCTGGGACACTCGTGGGTGACATTGGAGCACCCGTGGGTGATGCTAGACCCATTGGGACACTCGTGGGTGACACTGGAGCACCCGTGGGTGATGCTGGACCCCCCTGGGACACTCGTGGGTGACATTGGAGCACCCGTGGGTGATGCTGGACCCATTGGGACACTCGTGGGTGACACTGGAGCACCCGTGGGTGATGCTGGACCCCCTCAGACACTCGTGGGTGACATTGGAGCACCCGTGGGTGATGCTGGACCCCCTCAGACACTCGTGGGTGACACTGGAGCACCCGTGGGTGATCCTGGACCCCCCTGGGACACTCATGGGAGACATTAGAGCACTCGTTGGTGATGCTGGACCCCCCTGGGACACTCGTGGGTGACACTGGAGCACCCGTGGGTGATGCTGGACCCCCCTGGGACACTCATGGGTGACATTGAACCCCTGGGTGATGCTGGACCCATTGGGACACTCGTGGGTGACACTGGAGCACCCATGGATGATGCTCCTTCCCCCGTGGGTGACCCTGGTTCCACCCACCCGTGACCCTGGAGCTCCCGGCTCCCCCCACCCGAGATGGGGGCCACGTGGGCCAGGCTGCACGCTACCGCCGGGTCACGTTGCTCTGACTGAGCCCCCAGCCGGGTGCCCCCCCCTTCTCCCCCCCGTGCCCCGCCCCTCCCGTGGGCGGCGCCCGCCGGAGCCGGTGCCGGTGCCCGAGGGCGGCGGAGCCCCGCGCCGAGCCGGTACCGGGGGTCCCGGAGGTGGGGTCGGGGGACATCGATGCGGGGGGAGGCACTGGAGGGGCCAGCGGGGGTGTCGGGGTGACAGGGGAGCAGCGGGGGGACACGCGTGGGGGGAACCGAGCCACTGGGGGAACCCGGGACAGCGCGGGGCGGGGGGGAAGAGACACCGGGGCTGGGACCGGCATCACTGGGGGGGGGGGGGGGGGGGTCGAGGGGAGTGTCGGGGTGAAGCGGAGGGGACAGGGGGACACTCTGAGGGGGACACGCGTGGGGGACCCGGGACACTGCGGTGGGACAAAGGGCAGGTGGAGGAGGGACAAGGGATACTTGGGGGGGGGACAAGGGACACCGAGGTGGCACCGGGAAGAACCGGCATCACGGGGGGGGAGGTGGGGGTTGCGGGGGGTGATCACCGGCTGCCCCGGCTCCTGGTTCCCACGCGGGTCCGCGGATCTGGGGGGGGGGGTGTCGGTGCCGGGGTGGGTGTGTCCCCCCCTCCCCGGAGGGACCCAGGTGTGCGGGTACCACCTGCGGCTCCCTGGTAACGAGCGCATCAAAGAGGGGGGGCGGTGCTGATAACGGGGGGAGATGACACACGACACTGGTACCCCCATCCCTCCCTGTGCCCCCCCCCACACCCCCCCAGGAGCTGCTGTCACCATCATGGGCCACCAGGCAGTGCCCCCCGCCCTGCTCAACCGGGTCCTGCGTGGGGCAGAGGTGAGAAACCCCCCCCCCGATCCCCCCAACTTTACAACCCGGGGCTCCCCTACTGCTGGGACCCCCCCGCTGCCTCATTGGGACCCCCCCACCCCACCCCCACACCGTCACCTCTGCGTCCTCCCCCCTCCCCCCCAAAACCATGATGGGCCCGTGGTGGTGACCCCATCACAGTGAATCCCACGGTGGTGTCCCCATGCTGGTGTCCCCGGGAGGGGGTGACCGTGGTGGTGGTGGCACCACAAGGGGGGGGGGGGGGGGGTGTGGTGTGTGTGTGTGTGTGTGTGTGTGTGTGTGTGTGTGTGTGTCCCCAAAAAACGTGTCCCCTCGCAGGAGGAGCGCTCGGCCCAGGCAACACTGGTTGCTTGGCGCGAGTACCGGCACGCCTGCGAGCTGCGCCTGCGCCTCGACCCCCCCAGCACCCGGTCAGTGGGGACGGGGTGGGGGTGATGGGGGGACACTGGGGACACCCTGACATCCCCCCCCATGTCCTCCAGGTCCTGTCTGCAACCGCAGCTTTGACATGTATGCCTGCTGGGGGGATGCAGCCCCCAACAGCACTGTCACCGTCCCTTGTCCCTGGTACCTGCCCTGGCACCACCGAGGTAATGGAGGGGGGGGGGTGTGGCACCCACCCCAGGGTGCCCCGGGTGCCGTGGAGTGACGGGCTGGGGTGCTCAGTGCAGGGCGGGGTGGTGGCTCGGCGCTGCGGACCCGACGGGCACTGGGTGACAGATGAGACAGGGCGGCCTTGGCGGGACCATTCGCAGTGCGAGGACCTGGCGCAGGAGCAGCCGCTGCAGGTGGGGGCCGTAGGGTGCCGCGGGGTGCGTAGGGTGCTGTAGGGTGCCGCGGGGTGCCACGCTGGGAGATGCCATGCCGGGATGTGTCACGCTGCGGTGCCGCGCTGCACCGCGCTCTGCACCACGGCATGCGCTGTGCCGCTCCGCTGTGTCTCTCGCCGTGCCCTGCTGTGCCGCGCCGTGCCCCGGGCCGTGCCCTGGGCCGTGCCGGGCCGTGCCGTTCTGTGCCGGGCCGTGCCGTTCTGTGCCGGGCCATGCCGTACCGTACCCCGGACCGTTCCTTGTGCCATGCTGGGCCGCGCCGTGCCCCATGCCGGGGGCTGCGCTGCACCGAGTTGACGTGTTGCGCCGCGTCGTGCCGTGCCACGCACCGTCAGGCTGTGCCGCGCTGTGCCGTGCCAGTCCTCTGCACCAGGATGGCAGCGTGCTGTGCCATATGCCACGCTGTGCTGGGCCGTACGCCGTGCTGTGCCATGCCAGTCCTCTGCACTGTGATGACACTGTGCCGTGCTGTGCTGTGCCATGCTATGCCATGCCAGTCCTCTGCACCATGATGGCACCGTGCCGTGCCATGCCGTGCCACGCTGTGCCATGCTGTGCCGTGCCAGTCCTCTGCACCATGATGACACTGTGCCGTGCCGTGCTGTGCCATGCTAGTCCTCTGCACCATGATGGCACCGTGCCGTGCCGTGCCACGCTGTGCCATGCTGTGCCGTGCTGTGCCGTGCCATGCTGTGCCATGCTGTGCCATGCTGTGCCGTGCCATGCTGTGCCGTGCCAGTCCTCTGCACCATGATGTCACCATGCCGTGCTGTGCTGTGCCATCCTGCACTGTGCCATGCCGTGTGGCATCATACCACGTCACGTTGCCCCACACCATGTCCTGTGCCACCTCCTGGGGCGTGGTGCCACCTCCCTGTCCCCCGTGTCCCCTGTCCCTGCAGCGTCAGGCCTGGCTGCTGGAGCAATTCCGCCTCCTCTACACCGTGGGCTACTCCCTGTCCCTCGTCGCCCTCCTTCTGGCGCTCCTGCTGCTCCTGCTCTTCAGGTACCCACACTGGGGCACCCTTGGGTGCTGGCGGGGCACCCAGCGGGCATTGCCACGCTGCCACCGCCCCTCAACTCCGCAGGCGCTTGCGTTGCACCCGCAACTTCATCCACGCCAACCTCTTCCTCTCCTTCGTGCTGCGGGCGGGTGCCATCCTGACGCGCGACGCGCTGCTGCGGCGACGCCTCCGCCCCGGCCCTGGGCACCCACTGCAGCTGCTGGGCCAGCAGGTGGGCACCCGTGGGTGGGGGGGGGAATTCAGCTGCGCTGGGACCCAAAGGTGGGGGCTGCTGCCACCACCGTGCTGGTCCATTGCGATGCTGGTGTCACCACGACGCCAGTGTTGGGGTGGCGGTGGGGGTGTCCCCGTGGCAGGCGGTGGCAGGGTGCCGGCTGGCCCAGGCTCTCACCCAGTACTGCGTGGGGGCCAACTACGGGTGGCTACTGGCCGAGGGACTCTTCCTCCACAAGCTCCTGGTGCTGGCAGCCTTCTCTGGTGAGCGCTGCCTCCCTGCCTTCCTCCTCCTCGGCTGGGGTGAGCCTGTCCCCGTGTGTGTCCCCTCCCTGTCCCCACCGTTGTCTCCACACCCCATCCCCAACTTTGTCCCCACCCCTCCAGGAGCCCCTGTGCTCTTCGTGGTCCCATGGGTGGTGGTGAGGTACTTCTATGAGAATGAGGGGTGAGGCTGCTGGACACCCCCCCCATCCCCATTTTGTCACATCTGGGGGACACTGTGATGTCCCCAAGAGGGGACGCAGGCATCTGGCTGAGGTCCCCCCCCCGGCAGGTGCTGGGAGCGGAACGAGAAGCCGGCGGTGTGGTGGATCATCCGCTGTCCCATCCTGATGGCCGTGGCGGTGGGTGACATGGGGGGGGGGGTGTCACCATCCCGGGGCTGTGTCCCCACTGCAGGGGGAGGGGGGGGTTTGACACCACCGGTGTCCTCATCCCAGGTGAACTTCGTGGTGTTCGTGCGCATCGTCCGCATCTTGGTGGCCAAAGTCCGGGCGCATCAGGTGTCGCGTGGGGACACCAGGGTCAGGTGGGGACATGGGGACACCAGGGTGTGCGTGGGGACACGCCACACAGGTCGCACACCCTGTCCCTGTCCCCATCGTGTCCCCGTGTCCCGGTGCAATGTCCTTGTGCCCACCCCAGCCCCGTGTGTCCCCCACGTGTGTCCCCATCCCCGCAATGTCCCCAAGCGAAGTCCTGAGCGTGTCCCCATGCACGTCCCTGTCCCCAGAACACCCTGAGTGTGTCCCCGAGTGTGTCCCCGTGCATGTCCCTGTCCCCACAACACCCCGAGTGTGTCCCCATGCCTGTCATGTCCCCAAACATCTCCCTGACCATGTCCCTATTCCTGTGACATCTCCAGGTGTGTCCCCAAGTGTGTCCCCATTGTCTAATGCCACCAAATGTGTCCCTGAGGGTGTCCGTGTCCCCATCCTTCTCTGAGGGGGTTCCCTGGAAGTGTCCCCATCCCCAAGCATGTCCCTGAGGGGCTCTCTGTCCCTGAGGGGGGGGTCCCTGGGGGTGTCCCTGGGGGTCTCCCCATCCCCTGGGGGATGTCCCTGGTTGTCCCCAAGCATGTCCGTCCCCCCCCCGCAGACTGGCCAGGTCCACACTGACGCTGATCCCGCTTCTGGGGGTGCACGAGGTGGCCTTCGCCCTGGTGGGGGAGGGCCAGGGGGGGGCACCCTGCGCCTGGTGCGGCTCTGCCTGCAGCTGCTGCTCTCCTCCTCCCAGGTGCGGGGGGGACACTGGGGGGGCACTGGAATGGGGGCTGCGTTGGGGAGTGCAGTGGGGGGTCGTGGGGTGTATGATGGGGGGGCTGCAACGTGGTGGTGGGGTAACGGTGGGGTGGGTGCTGCTGCAATGGGGGGGGGCTGCACTGTGGGGGGGGCTATGATTGAGGGGAACGACTGGGGGTGTAATGGGGGGGCTGAAGAAGGGGGTGCAATGGGGCAATGTGAAGGGGGCTGTAACGGGGGCTCCATGGGGAGCTGCAAAGGTGGGGGGCTGCCATGGGGTGAGGATGCAGGGGGGGTGGGTGCTCAGGTCCGGGGGGGTGTTGGGGGGTCACATATGTGTGTGTGACCGCATGCACCCACATGTCTGGGCGCACCCCCACCCCGGGGTGCCCCCTCCCCCCTCATCCCCAGGGCCTTGTTGTCAGCATCCTCTACTGCTTCGTCAACAAGGAGGTGGGTCAGGGCATGTTGCGATGGGGGGGGCATGTCGTGACATGGTGTGACGCGTCGGAGTTGTGACAAGTCCCGGTGCCTGCAGGTGCAGGCGGAGGTGCGACGTGGGTGGCAGCGGTGCCGTTTGGGTGCCCCCTGGCACCCCGGCCCCCCCCGCCCCGCGCCCCGTGGCACCCGCCACTACGTGGCTGTGGGGGGGCAGCGCACGGCACCCCCCGATCCCGGGAGACACCCGATTGCTGAGAGCTGCTGCTGAGGCGGGGGGCGTCACCTTTGGGTGCTGGATGGGGAGTCCCAAAAGCCTTTGGATGCTTGGAGGGGGGTCCCTGTCACCTTTGGGTGCTGGGGGGGGGGCGTCAGGGGAGCTTGGGGGTCCCCTGACACCTTGGGGTGCTTGGGGGAGGGTCCCAAAAGCCTTTGGATGCTGGGGGGGGGTGTGTCCCTGTCACCTCTGGGTGTTGGGAGGGGAGTTAGGGGGGTTTGGGGGGGGTCCCCTGACACCTTCGAGTGCTGCGGGGTGTCCCCAATGCTTTGGGGTGCTGGGGAGGAGGGTCCGGGGGTCCCCAACACCTTTAGGTGTGGAGGGGGTGTGTGTCCAGGACCCTGACACCTTGGGGTGCTGGAGGGGGGATGAGGTGTCACAGGGGCGTCCGGGCTGTGGGGATCCAGCTTTGTGCCCTAAAGAAACGCGTAACACCCACCAGTGGCTCCTGTGAAATCATCGGGGGGGCTCTGGTGGGGGGGGTGGGTGTCACTGGGTGCTACTGGGCTGTCATGGGTGACCAGGGCTGGCTGTCACTCAGGAGGGTCGTTTGGGGTGTCACCGGTGACTGGCGGGGGGCGGGCTTTGTGGGAGACCAGGGGTGTGGGGGGAGCACTGGGGTGTCACTGGGAGATGGGACGGTGTCACTGGGAGACCGGGGACCCCCGTCACCCCTAGACCTCCTTCACGCGTGGGCGGCACCTCCCGGCGCCCCCGTTGCGCATGCGCGGAGTCACCGGGGACGGCGGCGGCGGACTACAGCTCCCAGCGTGCTCCGCGCGGCGCATGCGCAGGGAGCAGCGACTGGGCGCATGCGCGGGGCACCCCGGAAGCGGCGCGGAGAGGCGGAGCGGCCGCGCCCGGCACCTGCCCGGTGAGCGGGGGAGGGGCGGCGGCACCGGGCGGAGCCCGGGCCGGCGGAGGAGGGGGGGGGGGGGCGTGGGCGTTGGCGGGCGGTGCCCTGGGGCGTGGCGTGGCGGTGGCGGATCCCCAGGGCCGATGTCGGTAACGGCCGCGGGGCCGCTGGGCCGGGGCCCGGGGGAAGGCGGGGTGCGAGGGTGTTCCCGTGTCATACCGGGGACCGGCGTCTCCCACTCGTGACACACCGGGGGGGTGGGGCCGTGCCCGCGGCGCGCCGAGGGGCAGGCGAGTCCCACCCGTGACACATCGCGGGGAACACGGACGAGTCCGCGCCCGTGGGGACACCGGGGCCGGGTGAGCCCTGGCGGTGCGCGCAGGGCCGGGACTGCCCTCGCCTCGCGCCAGGCTGAGGGCGCGTTCGCGCGTGGGGATTCGCGTGTCCCAGCGTCGCGCGAGGGGGGCGGGCGTGTCCCTGTGTCACACTCGGCGCGGCGACGGGCCCGGCCTCGCGTCACCCACGAGGGTCATCGGCTCTGCCCTCGGCCCCCCCCCCCCGGGCGGCGTGGGCCTGGCGGGACCCCCGGGGCCACGCGGGACCGTGTCCGCGCCCCTCCCGTCCCCGCGGCCCCGCGGTGGGCGGGGACACCCGGCCACGCCCCCTCCGCCTCGGCCACGCCCCTCCGCTGGCCACGCCTCCAGCCCGCCGCGCTGCCGCCGTCCATATATGGGCATGGCCCGAACGCGGCTCTCTGATTGGCCGCCGCCTCGCGCGCAGGGCCTGTCAACAAACGGCTGCCGCCGCCGGTCGTTAAAAGGGCGGGGCGGTGCGGACCCCCCCACCCCGGTCCAACCTCCGCGACCCCCGCGGCCGCTTTAAGGGTCGGGCCCGCCCCCCTGCGGGCTGCGCCGGGCCGGAGCCGGTGAGGGGGCGTGTCGGGGGCGGGGCCTAGGGGATGGGGGCGGGGCCTGGGTATGCAAAGGAAGCGGGGCGTGGGGAGAAGGCTCAAGGGGGCGGAGCTGGGCGGGGTGGCACGGCCCAGTAACGGTACTGGGCACGGTCCAGTATGGCCACGTTAACCCCCCCCAGCCCCGTGCTTGCCCTGTCAGCCCCGTAGAGCCCCCAAAGCCCCACAGTGTCCCCAAAACATCTTTATCGATGGTCTGGACGAGGGGATCGAGTGCCCCCTCAGTCAGTTTGCAGATGACACCCAGTTGGGTGGGAGTGTTGATCTCTCGAGGGTAGGGAGGCTCTGCAGAGAGACCTGGCCAGGCTGGAGCGATGGGCTGAGCCCAACGGGAGGAGTTTCACTAAGGCCAAATGCCGGGTGCTGCCCCTGGGCCACAACAACCCCCAGCAGGGCTACAGGCTGGGGGAGGAGTGGCTGGAGAGCTGCCAGTCAGAGAGGGACCTGGGGGGTGATTGATGGATAACGAGCCAGCGCTGTGCCCAGGTGGCCAAAAAGGCCAATGGCATCATCCTGGCTTGTATCAGCCATAGGGTGGCCAGCAGGGACAGGGAAGGGATCTCACCCCTGGACTCAGCACTGGTGAGGGTGCACCTCGATTACTGGCTTCAGTTTTGGGCCCCTCACCCCAAAAAGGCCATTGAATGACTCGAGCGTGTCCAGAGAAGGGCAACGGAGCTGGTGCAGGGTCTGGAGCACAGGTGTGATGGGGAGCGGCTGAGGGAACTGGGGGGGTTTAGTCTGGAGAAGAGGAGGCTGAGGGGAGACCTCCTGGCCCTCTGCAACTCCCTGAAAGGAGGGTGCAGAGAGGGGGGAGGAGTCTCTTGAGCCAAGGACCCAGCGGCAGGCCAAGAGGGAATGGCCTCAAGCTGCGCCAGGGCAGGGTCAGACTGGCTCTTAGGAAGGATTTCTTTGCAGAAGGGGCTGTTGGGCGTTGGAATGGGCTGCCCAGGGCAGGGGGGGAGTCCCCATCCCTGGAGGGGTTGAAGAGTCGGGTTGACCCAGCGCTGAGGGATCTGGTGGAGTTGGGAACGGTCAGGGTGAGGTTCCTGGTGGGGCTGGAGGAGCTTCAAGGGCTTTTCCAACTGAGATGTTTCTGGGATTCTGTGATTTTTATGATTCAAAAGCCACACGCTGGCCCCACACCAGCCCGCCAGCCCCACATTGTCGCCAACAGCCTCACCTGCCTTGTATCATCCCCAACACTCCTGTACTCTCCCCACCGTCCCCATACTGTCCCCATCATTCTCACCCTGTCCCCCCCAGCCCCATTCACACCACTTTCTCTCCCGGCAGGCCTGGGCACGGGTGCCGGCAGCCCACGGCGTCGGCAGTGTCGGCGGTGTCAGCAGTGCCATGCTGCCCTGATGGAGCCCAACGCCTTCCCCCAGCTGCAGCTCTGGTGCCCGCGGCCCTTTGGCACTTACTCCCAGAACAAACCATGTCCCGGCTCTGGCTCCACCAAGAAACCTTTCTCCTGCCGTCCCACCGAGGAGCCCGCTGGTGCCCGGGCCCCGTCCGAGAACACGCCACCAGCTCCCACTGATGCTGCCCCAGCTCCCCCGGCGTCGGCGGAGGAAGGCCGGGTGCTGCTGGACACGTGGTACGTTATCAAACCGGGCAACACCAAGGAGAAGGTGGCTTTCTTTGTGGCACACCAGTGCGGTGGTGGCAGCAGTGGTGGTGGCACCAGTGGCCGTGCCAGCACCATGAAGGTAAAGGGCAACTGGGGCAGCGATAGCTCCAAAGCCAAGCGGCGCCGGCGCTGCCACGACCCCACTAAGAGCAAGCCGAGCCCAGCGTGGGCTACCGGCGGCAGGGAGCCGGCTTGCCAGCCTCCTGGCGAACCATCCGCTGCTGCCGGCGAAGCCCCCGACTTGCTGTCAGTGGCCGAGATGGTGGCGTTGGTGGAGCAGAGGACGGCACTGGCGTTGCAGAGCTTTCCCCGGCCCTGCGGCGCTCCCGCCGCCCCGGTTGTCTTTGTGGAAGCGGCCAGCGGTGAAACCAAAGCGCCGAGCGGCTCCGACTGCAGCCGAGTGGCCGAAGCTGTCGCCCACTTCGAATCGCGGCAGCGGGAGCACAGCAGCGCCCGCCCCAACGGGCTGTGCCGCCCGGGCCCCGACTGCGCTGCCGCAGCGGCGGCATCGTCAGCAGCGGGTCCCGGCGAGGTGCGCATCGCCTTCCGCATCTCCAGCGGTCGCGAGCCCCGCGCCGGAGCCGCCGCGGCTGAGCCGGGTGCCGTCGGGCGTCCTAATTGCGTCTTTATGAGCTGCGGGACGGCGAGCGGCGGCGGTAACGCCGGTGGTCGCGCCAAGGACAAGATCACCTGTGACCTCTACCAGCTGATCAGCCCGTCCCGCGACGCGCTGCCCAACAACGTGGAGTTCCTCCTGGCCACCGCCGGTCCCAAGGGGGACGGGGACGGCCCTGACGTGGACATGGGGTGTGGCGATGGGTCGGCGAGCGCCGTCAAACCGGAGATGGGCGAAGGAACTGGCGAGGGGACGTCGGCACGGGATTGCGCCTCCAGTTTCCACGTGGACGTGGTGGTGACGGGGGTGGTGGACCAATGCGTCTTCTTTGGCAAGGACAGCGCCAAGAAGATGAAGGAGGAGACGGTGAGGCTGCCGGCGGCGGTGCAGGAGGACCCACCACCGGGGCAGCTCTTCCTCCTGCCTGTCCCTGAGGAGGCGCCGGCAGCGGAGGACACAGAGGCTGGGGAGGAGCCGGCGGCCGTCCCCGACCCCTCGCTTTGCCGGTTGTACCGTCACGTCTCCCACGACTTTTTGGAGATCCGCTTCAAGATCCAGCGGCTGCTGGAGCCCCGGCAGTACATGCTGCTGCTGCCGGAGCACGTCATGGTGAAGATCTTCAGCTACCTGCCCACCCAAGCGCTGGCCGCCCTCAAGTGCTCCTGTCACTACTTCAAATCCATCATCGAGACCTTCGGGGTGCAGGCCACCGATTCCCGTTGGAACCGCGACCCCCTCTACCGTGACGACCCCTGCAAGCAGTGCAAGAAGCATTACGAGAAGGGGGACGTGTCCCTGTGCCGGTGGCATCCCAAGCCCTACCACCACGACCTGCCTTACGGCCGATCCTACTGGATGTGCTGCCGGAGACCTGATAAGGAGGCGCCCGGCTGCAGGGTGGGTTTGCACGATAACAACTGGGTACACCCGGCCACCCGGCGCGACGACGGCAGGTGAAGGGACAAGCGCCGGCGGGCACGGTGGTGGCGGATTTTGGGGACACAGAGCGGGGAGGTTGTCCGTGGCGGTTGCTGGAAAGGGCGGAAGAGAAGGTGGAGAAAACAAAACAAAAACCAAACCAAACCAAAATCATCAAACCCCAAAACTTGGAAGGAAAAAAAAAAAAAAGAACAAAGTGGAGGGGAAAAGGGGGGGGTGGGGGGGTGGGGGGTGGCAGCGTGGAGGGTGCTGGCCCCGTCTGGGTGCTGGCCCCGTGGAGGGTCACGAGCATGTGGAGGGTGCTGGCCCCGTGGGGAATGGTGGTGGCCCCGTGGTGGTGACAGCCCCGTCTGGGCTGAGGGCGCTGTGGATGGAGGGCGATGGCCCCACGGAGGGCCGTGGCCCCCTCTGGGGTGACGTTCTGTCCCGTGGCGGTGTCCCCAGGGAGGGTGACGGCGACCCCTCGGCAGTGACATCCCCACCCGGGGTGACCTCCCGGTGCGGGTGGACGCCCCCGTTCGCGGTGACATCCCCATCCAGGGGAGCGTCTCCGGGGTGACAGCCTGGTCCGGGCTGACCTGGAGTGACGCCCCCACCCCAGTGACATCACACGCTGAGTGACGTCACGGCAGGGGTGGCCGCCCCCATTCCCCAGCGCATGCGCTAACGCGTGCCCAGGGCCACCGCGCATGCGCCGCCGCGGAGCCCGCCGCTCGGGGAGGGGGCGTGGCCTAGTAACAGGCCCCGCCCCTCGCAGGCCCCGCCCCCCCGCCATGCGGAAGGGCGCCGGTGGCTCCCGCCGGGCCCGGTCCGCGGGTTCGGGGCCCGGTCCCGTCCCGGTGGCGGTGCCGGTTCTGGTTCCGGACCCCGGGATTTGCCCGCGGTCCCGCCGCTGTCACCGGCCGCTGCTGCCGCTCCTGGCGCTGGCGGCCGCCGCCGCCCTCCTCTACGTCGCCTGGCCCGGCGGGGAACGGGTCACTGGCCCGGTGAGCGGAGGGCGGGCCGGGAAGGGGAGGTCCCGGTGGGTCTTGGGGAGGGAGGGTCCCGGGAAGGGGGTGCCCGGCATTTCCCTGCTGTCCCCGGGAGTCCTCAGACCTCGTGGGGACCCTCCGACCTCCCCCGGGGCTTCCAGCCCCTCTCAGGACCGCCCCCGCCCCCCCTCCCCAGTCTCATGGGGTCCCCCGGACTTCATCAGGGGGGCACCCAACGGATCCCGGGGCACCCAAACCCTCCCCCGCCAGGGCCCTCAGACCCCCCTGAGCCCCCCAGACCCCATCATGGGGCACCCAATGCATCCATGGGCACCCCAAACCCCTCCAGGAGCACCCAGACACGTCCCAACATCCCCCAGGGCCCCGGTATCCTAAGGCCTCCCTGACTCCATCGTGGGGGCCCCAGCCCCCTCTAGGGACCCTCAAACCCCCCTGAGGGTCCATAGCACCCTGACACTGATGCAGCCCCCCCCAGCCCCCCCCCTTGGAGCAGACTCTACTGACGCTGCTGGGGCGGCTGGATCCCACCCGCCTGCGCGACACCTTCCTGCGGCCCCTCCTGCGGGAACGGGTGCCGGGGGGGCCCGGGAGCCGTGCTGCCCGCCAGGTAAGACCCCCCCACACACCCCCCCCACACTCGGGTGCCACTGCACCCACCCCAGGGTGCCACCACCGTATCTCTCACTGGGGATCCTTGTCCCCGCAGCACATCGTGGGATGTTTGGGCGCCTTGGGGGCCGCTTGGCACCTGGAGCTCGACGCCTTCGAAGCGGTGACTCCTCGGGGACCGGTGACCTTCACCAACGTGGTGGCCACGGTGGCCCCCGCCGCCCCCCGCCGCCTGGTCCTCGCTTGTCACTACGACACCAAGGTCTTGCCCCCTGGTCCCAGCCAGCGGTTTTTTTTGGGGGCCACTGATTCGGCCGTGCCTTGTGCCATCCTCCTGGAGCTGGCAGCTGCTCTCGACCAGCCCCTGCGACGCGCCAAGGACAGGGTGGGTGACGGGCAGCCCTGGATCCGCCCCCCACCCTGGGTGTCTGGGATCCCCCCACGCTCCCCCAGAATGCCTGGGACCCTCCTGACACCCTACCCGCCCCCCGCAAGACACCTGAGTCCCTCCTCCCCCCTCCCCGGGACGCTGGGGTCCCTTCCCCGCTGCTGGATGCCGGTGTCCCGTCAGGGCGCGGAGGTGACGCTGCAGCTGCTGTTCCTGGACGGGGAAGAGGCCTTCGGGGACTGGAGCGTCACCGACTCCCTCTACGGCGCCCGGCACCTGGCGGCACGTATGGCCACCACTCCCCACGGGCCCCGCGGCACCCAGATCACCGCCATGGTGAGTGACACTGAGCCCTGTGGCAGTGGGGGGGAGCTGGTGGCCCCCAAAGTTGGTGGGACAGCAATGGGGTCGGTAGTCTGGTGGCCATGGCACCCAAGGATGATCTGGGGGCACCCAAGTGTGGTAACGTGGCATTGGGACGGTCCCCACCACTGTCGTGACCCAACTGGGATGGCCTGGTGGCACCCCAGGGTGGTGGCACAGCAGTGGTGGGGGTCTGGTGGCCCCCAGAGTTGGCAGAACAGCAATGGGGTGAGTGGTCTGGTGGCCATGGCACCCAAGGATGATGGCCAAGGGTGGTGGGTAATGTGGCATTGGCCTGGCTGGGATGGTCTCCACCACTGCGGTGACCCAACTGGGAGGGCCTGGTGGCACCCAAGGGTGGTGGCACAGCAGTGGGGTGGTCCGGTGTCACCCAAGAGTGGTGACATAGCACCAGACCACCCCACTGCCGTGCCACCACCCTTGGGTGCCCAGCTGGGACAGTCCCACGGCATCTGAGGGGTGGCACTCTGGTGTCCCCGTGCCGGTGTCCCCACGGCCGTGCTGGTGTCCCCAGAGCCTGCTGGTGCTGCTGGACCTGCTGGGCGCCCGTCACCCCGCCATCCACAGCCACTTCCCCCGCACCCACCACTGGTTCCTGCGCCTCGTCGCCATCGGTGGGACACGGGGACAAGGGGACAGGGTGGGGACAAGGGGACAGGGGGGATGGAGATGGGATTGGGGGGGGGTGGTCACGGATGGGGGACAAGCTGGGATATGGGGTTGGGCTGGGGACTAAGGGCTGGGGACAGAGGGGACACTGGGGATGTCACAGAAGGTGACCCAGAAGGTCCTCCCATGTCCCCGGCGCAGAGCAGCAGCTGCGGCAGCTGGGGCTGCTGCACGCCCGCCCCCAGGACCAGCCCTTCTTCCGCCTCAGCCCGGCCCCGGGACCTGTCGAGGACGACCACGTCCCCTTCCTCCAGCGAGGTGCCATGTCCCCACCTCCCCTGGGGCACATTGTCCCTGTGTCCCCACACTCATGGGGCTGGGCTGGAGGGCCCCAAGGGGACATATTTCCCCCCCTTCTATGTCCCCACAGGTGTCCCTGTGCTCCACCTCATCCCCCTGCCCTTCCCCCACGTGTGGCACACACTCGAGGACACCGAGGACAACCTGCACCCCCCCACCGTGGAGGACCTGGGCAAGATCCTGATGGCCTTTGTGGCCGAGTTCCTGCAGCTCTGAGCCCCACCAGCACCCTGTGTCCCCCCCCGTCCCCCCCACCAGGACTCTGGGCAGCCCTGGGCTGCGCTGGGAGCCACCAGTAAAGTGTTTGGTGACTGATACTGGGTGCTGTGCTGTCACCTGCCACGGGGGGACAACCCTGGGGCCACATCAGAGACCCCAGGGAGCATTTGGCAGGTGATTGAGGGTGCTGAGGAGGAGCATTTGGGTCCTTTGGGACCACAGCATCTCGCGGGGGGGGGGGAAGCCAGGCCCCTCAGCCTCCCCTTCCCCTGCTGGAAAGGAGCCCACGCTCCCGCTTCCTCCAAAAGAACTTAAAAAAAAAAAAAAAAGAACAAACCCCCCCATTTTATTGCTTGTACCGTACAAACACAAGGGCAGCCAAGAGCTGCCGGCCAGCTGCTGCGCCAGGGATGCCAGGCCACCGTGCCCACAGGTCTCATCCCCCTTCCCCCTATTTTTCCATTAATTCAACTCAATTTTTGCCCAAACTAAGTGAGAAAAAGCACAACTTCTCTCAGTTCCTCCCTGAGGGGCTCCCCAGCCAGGTACCCGATTCCTACCTGCAAACCATTGGTGGCACCAGGCAGCAAGTCCAGCTTGTCCCGGGCCTGGCGAAGGCGCCGGTCCCAGTGCGACCCACTGGTGCTGCGCCACGGCAGCGGGGGGGTCCCAGAGGTGTCCCAGAGCGTCCCCTCGGGTGGTGGGCACCCCCCCCACTATCGGCGATGAAGAAACCCAGTCACACCACTGGCACCGGTTGGTTCTGGTGATGCCGTCGTCCGCTAACGGTGCTGGAGGATGGGGCCGGTGTCACAGAGCCCAACGTCACCACAGCTCCTGGCTTTAAGGCACCGGAAAAGCCAAACTATTGCTTCGAGGATCGTGTTTTCCTTGGGTGGTGGCTGGCTGCGGGGGGGGTGCTCCCCTCTGCCCAGGCGCCGATTCAGGGGGACGGGTGGTTTCGGTCGCTGCGGATTCAGTTCAAAGCCAGGAGGAGGTGAGGGGTTGAGACTTTCCCCCCATGGTCTTGGGGTGGGGGTCCTGCCTTGGCATCCCCCCACTCCTGGATCCCAGCCTCAGAGGGGTTTTTCCCTCCCTTCCGCTGTGAAAACAGCTTCTCCCCAACTGGGAGCAGTGGGTTTTACTGGGCAGAGGGCTGGCTGAGCTTCGGGGCGGGGTGGGGGTCAAGGCCACAGTTGAGGGGAAACGGGGGTTGGTTTCAAAAGCTTGTGAGCACTTCTAGAAGTTTTTTTTAAAAAAAAAAGAAAATAATAATAATAATAATAATAATTAAAATCAAAGCAGTCCTAGGCTAGGGGCAGGAGGCACGTCCCGGTGCTGGGGTGGGAGCCGCAGAGCAAGAGCACTTGGTGGGGGTACGGCTTCCAAAAGGCCACGGCGCAGCACCGGCGAGCCACAGCGTCCCCCCGCTTCTGCCAGGCACAGAAGAGAACTCCCTCCTGTGTGAGCGAACCCCCAAACCCTCCTCCTCCTCCTCAGAGGCCGAATGCTGCTGCGGCTGGTTACTCCCGTATGCTGGCGGAGTAGGAGAACTGGGGGAAGTGCGTCCGCTGGTCGTTCTCCAGCGAGCCCATGTTGTCATCTGCGAAGGGACAGGGCAAGGTTTGAGGGTGAGGGAGGTGCTGATGAAGGCTCCCTGGTGTGTTCACAAGATTTCCTGCTCCCTCCCACAGCGGAGATGCCACCAAAGCTGCCCAAGACCTCTGCAGGGCAGTGAGAGGGACCGCGAGCTGTTATTCAGCAATGCCACCACAGCCCCTGCAGTGACACCCGCCACCACGATGTGGTGACAGGAAAATGAGGTCGTAGGAGAGGAAGAGGGTACAGGTGACAAAGGGGGTTCCTGTTTCTGGGCAGTGTGGCACTCACAGCGATCCGGAGGGGTGATGGTGATGGATTGGGCGGTGAACTCGTCATCAAAATACCGTGTGTCTATCTCGGACGTCACTTGGGGCTTGAATGGTGGGACCAGCTGATGGAAACCAGGAGAAATTTGCTCACCGGCAGCATGCCAAGCGCCTGCCTGCCCCTTCACCCCCTCAACGCGCTCCCTTCCCTTCCTACCTTCTTCTGAACCACATCCTGCCAGTTGATGGGGATGAAGAAGCGATGCTCCATCACCTCCTTGGCGTCATTGGGACCTCCGCCGAGCCTGCGGACAGAGCGAGAGGCGCGTCCGGAACCGCCAGCAGCACCACAGTCCCCCCCAGAATCCCCTGGTTGGAAAAGCCCTTGAAGCTCCTCCAGTCCAACCATGAACCTCACCCTGACCGTTCCCAACTCCACCAGATCCCTCAGCGCTGGGTCAACCCGACTCTTCAACCCCTCCAGGGATGGGGACTCCCCCCCTGCCCTGGGCAGCCCATTCCAACGCCCAACAGCCCCTTCTGCAAAGAAATCCTTCCTAAGAGCCAGTCTGACCCTGCCCTGGCGCAGCTTGAGGCCATTCCCTCTTGGCCTGCCGCTGGGTCCTTGGCTCAAGAGACTCCTCCCCCCTCTCTGCACCCTCCTTTCAGGGAGTTGCAGAGGGCCAGGAGGTCTCCCCTCAGCCTCCTCTTCTCCAGACTAAACCCCCCCAGTTCCCTCAGCTGCTCCTCATCAGTGTGTCCCAAGAAGGGCAACGAAGCTGGTGAGGGGTCTAGAGCACGTCTTGAGTCATTCAATGGCCTTTCTGGAGCCCAGTCATCGAGGTGCAGCCTCATCAGTGCCGAGCACAGGGGTGAGATCCCTTCCCTGTCCCTGCTGGCCACGCTAGTGCTGATACAAGCCAGGATGCCACAGAACCACAGAATAATTTAGGTTGGAAAAGACCTTTAAGATCATCAAGGCGGTGGAGTCACCATCCCTGGGTGTGTTTAAGGGTCGTTTGGATGAGATGTTGGAGGATATGGTGTAGGGGAGAAATTTGTAGAGTAGGGCTGATGGTTGGACTCGATGATCCCAAGGGTCTTTTCCAACCTGAATGATTCTGTGATCAAGTCCAACCATAAACCCAACACTGCCAAGTCCCACTAAACCACGTCCCCAAGTGCCACATCTAGAGGTCTTTTAAATCCCTCCAGGGATGGCAACTCCACCCCTTCCCTGGGCAGCCTGTTCCGATGCTTGTTAACCCTTTTGGTGAAGAAAGTTTTCCTAATATCCAATCTAAATGTCCCCTGGGGCAACTTGGGGCCGTTCCCTCTCGTACTATCACCCCGCTCTCTGCACCCTCCTTTCAGGGAGTTGTAGAGGGCCATGAGGTCTCCCCTCAGCCTCCTCTTCTCCAGACTAAACCCCCCCAGTTCCCTCAGCTGCTCCTCCTAAGACTTGTTCTCTGGATCCTTCACTAGTTCCGTTCTTCTCTGGCCACATTCCAGCACCTCAATGGCCTTTTTGGGGTGAGGACCCCCAAAACTGAACCCACTCATCGAGGGGCGGCCTCACCAGTGCCGAGCACAGGGGTGAGATCCCTTCCCTGTCCTGTCCACCCCAGCGAAGTCTCACCTCTGTTTGGGATCCTTCTTGAGCAGCCCAGCCAGCAAGGATTTGGCCTCGGGGCTGAGGGTACGAGGGAACCGAATCTCCTCCATAAGGATCAGCTCAAAGAGGCGTTCATGGTCCTGATTGTAGAAGGGGAGGCGACCACACATCATCTCATACATGACAACTCCCAGGCCCCACCAGTCCACGGCGCGGCCGTAATCATTGTCCTCCAGGACCTGCGCGGGGGAGACAGAGGATGGTGCTGACGAGGCCAAAGAACGAGGCGGCAACACGAGGAGGGAGAAGGGAAACCCCGTTCTAGGTACAACCACACTTGCAACCGACGAGTTTGGAAAAGCCCCCGCTGAACCACTGCCATCTTGGACTTTGGGAATAACCTCCACAGAAAAAACCCTTTTTTTTTGGCACAAGGATTTCGAGGAAAGCCTGGCTGTGGCAATGCTTTAAGTACCTCTGGAGCCAGGTACTCAGGAGTGCCACAGAAGGTCTTCATGGTGGCTCCATCCGTGATGCCTTCCTTACAGAGCCCAAAGTCAGTGATTTTGATGTGGCCGTCTTTGTCCAGCATGAGGTTTTCCAGCTGAAAAAAAAAAAAAAAGCAGGCAGATGGGAGAAAATGTTTGGAGCTGAGCAAAGTTGGGACCACAGGAATGGGATGCTGCTCCCCAAAAAGCCTCCTTTGGATGGTTGGGGTGTCCATCCATCGCCGTGGGATGGGGACGGGGGTGACAGCGCCCCGCAGGGCAGGTTCAAGGTCTCTGCTGAAGCCAAGCTCCCGCTCTCCCTCCTGCCACAACATCCCCAGCCCCGGGTGGAAAGCAGCCCTTCACCACCCACAGTGAGCGGGAGCGGAGAAAGGCAGCTTGCAGCAACTGAAACCCCATGAGGGCCCTCGGGGGGGGGGGGGCAGGTTTAGGGGAGTCAGGAGCGACTTCACACCCCCAAACACCAGCCCAGGAAGATTAAAATTGCGCCGGCACTAAAACGGACGCTGCTGCTGCTGGGCTGGTACCTTAATGTCCCTGTACACCACGTCCCGGGAGTGCAGGTACTCCAGCGCAGAGACTATTTCTGCGCCGTAGAAACGGGCTCGGTCCTCCGTGAAGACACGTTCTCTTGAGAGGTGGAAAAACAGCTTGAGGAAAAGAAAGAAAGAAAGAAACAAACAAACACAAGAGAAACCGATCAACAAGCGCTTAAACCCCACAGTGAAACCCGGGTTAATCGCTCTCAGCACGCAGCTAATGCGGTCATATGTGTTCTAAGCTCCTCGCTTTCAAAAATATCGTCAGCTCCCCCTCTGCTCTGCCAGCAGGAGCGCCTGAGAGAGGGGCTGCGCCATCGGCTGTGTCCCCGCTCGCAAGGGAAGCGTTTCAGGGTGGAGAAACAAAGCTGGATGCCAGCACAGGGTGGAAGGTAACGAAGCCAGTGATGGCTGAAGGGGCTGCAGTGTCCGCAGCTCCCCTGGATGGTTTCATGTGATATCGAGCACCAGGAAGGCTAGCAAAGAGCCAGGAAAACTCAGGCAAGAGGAGCTGTATGCTCTACCTCCCCACATGTGGAATAAATTGTCTGCTAACGAGCTGAAAGCAGCTATTTAATATGCAGACAAGATCCTTCCAAGCCCTGGGGGGAGCATCCAGTCTTAAGCTCCCACCTCTCCACCGTTGGCGTACTCCATGACAAAGCACAGCCGGTCGTTGGTCTGAAAGGCGTATTTCAGTGCCTGCAAGAGGAGGGAAAAAAGGTCTCAGAGAAGCTGTGGGGCTGTGCGCTCGCACGGGAGACGGTGAGGGGAAGGGAAGGGTCGTTCTGGGGTGCGCCAGGCACCCCCTGGCTGGCACGAGCCGTACTTACGGTGAGGAAGGGGTGCCTGGTGTTCTGCAGCACCCGGCTCTCTGTGACAGTGTGCGCCACCTCATCCTGCAAAAGGAGGAGAAATGAAGCGCCATCGTTTGTGGAAAAATCAAAAGAGTTTTTCAACCGCCGTCAACTATTCCCAGAAAAAAAACTAAAAACAAAACAAAAAAACAAAACAGGGATGGGAGCTTGAAGTGCCAAGCTCTGCCCTGGTTTTGCCCCCGCAGGGTGAACGCTTCACTGGCCACATGTGGAGGAGGACGTGGCCGTGCTGCGTCCCCAGAGGGAGGCGAGTGAGTGGATCCCACGGTGTCACCCACCTGCGCCTTACGACGCACGCCCGGGCTTTTGAAATTCCTAGAATCCCCCAGTGTTTAGAGCACAGCAGGAGCTGGCCACCGCTGGGCAGCTTTGGAGGCGTGTTTTGAAACATCGCAGCCCTTGGAGGGTTTGGATGAGATGACCCTGAAAGGTCCCTTCCAACCCAGACTGTTCTATGATTCTGCGATCCCCTAAACCCTGGTGGCTCCCGACTCTTCCCCTCGCCCTCCGCTGGGGCTCTGCACATACTTTTGCAATGATGACCTCTTTCCGTAGGATCTTCATGGCATAATAGCGGCCGGTGGCCTTTTCCCGCACCAAGATGACTTTGCCAAAAGTGCCCTTTCCCAGGAGCTTCAGGTAATCGAAATCGTTCATGGTCTGGGGAGAAACAAGATGGAGGTGAGAGTCTGCAGCGTGGGCAAGGGGGATCTGGGATGGGAAAGGGTTTTCCAGGCTCTTTCACCCGCGATTATCCTGGTGACAGCGGCCACCACAGAGATGAGGTTTATCCCGTATCCCTCCCTCATTGCTCGGCGGTGCCAATGGCAAGAGACGGTGCTGTGTCGGGGACGACTTACAGCCTTGGCGCGGGTTTTGCTGACAGCCACCTCCATCTCCTCGGTGCCGGTGCTGTCGTTGGGAGATCCGCACTTGTAATCCATGGGGTCCGCCTCCGGTTCCTGGTTCTTTAGGCTGTTTGCTACCGTCTGGATGGCTCGCATCCACTCCTCGCTACAGAGAAAAGGGATCAGTGGCACAGAGGTGGGGGTGAGGATCAGTGAGAGGGGCTGTGCCCACCTCTCCAGCCTTTGCAGGCAGACGGGTCACAGCTCAGAGATTTCAGGGCTCTCCTCCAGCTGGGATCACAGAATCATCTCGGTTGGAAAAGCCCTTGAAGCTCCTCCAGCCCCACCATGAACCTCACCCTGACCGTTCCCAACTCCACCAGATCCCTCAGCGCTGGGTCAACCCGACTCTTCAACCCCTCCAGGGATGGGGACTCCCCCCCTGCCCTGGGCAGCCCATTCCAACGCCCAACAGCCCCTTCTGGACAGAAATCCTTCCTAAGAGCCAGTCTGACCCTGCCCTGGCGCAGCTTGAGGCCATTCCCTCTTGTCCTATCGCTTGTTACTTGGCTCAAGAGACTCCTCCCCCCTCTCTGCACCCTCCTTTCAGGGAGTTGGAGAGGGCCATGAGGTCTCCCCTCAGCCTCCTCTTCTCCAGACTAAACCCCCCCGAGTCCCTCAGCTGCTCCCCATCAGACCTGTGCTCCAGACCCTGCACCCTGCCCTTCTCTGGACACGCTCGAGTCATTCAAGGGCCTTTTTGGGGTGAGGGGCCCAAAACTGAACCCACTCATCAAGGTGCAGCCTCACCAGTGCCAAGCACAGGGGTGAGATCCCTTCCCTGTCCCTGCTGGCCACGCTATCGCTGACACAACACAACACAACGCGCTCTTTGTCCTGGACACCCAAAGGGAGGGGCCATCCCACACGCCTACCGCTCTTCGGGAGAGTCCACATGGAAGGTCCTCTCGATGACTGTCGTCCACTGCAAGCATCGGATGACGAAGGTGTTGGGCCGAGGCCGCTCAGTCTTCATCAGCTGGCACTCTGCAGAAGTTCAAAAATAAAATTAAAAGGGAAGAGGATGGTTTGGGATCAAATATCCTCATCCCAAAGCTTTCCCTAACAGCATTGGGGATGAAGACACCCTGCCTGACACTGGCTCCTAACCACAGACAGCCCCAGAGCCACCCACACTGACGTACCCGCTACCGAGAAGTTATTCAGAGGTGGCAAGCTGTGGTCGGACGTCTCCGGCCGCTCCTTATAGCCAATGAAAGATCCGTCGCTTTTCAGCAGGAAATACCGGGGACGCCACGTTTTGATGTATTCCCCTGCAAGAGAGATGGGGGCAGGGGGATGGCTCAGGGGTTTTTGGGGAAGGACCCCTTGTAGGGGTGGTTCTGATGATGAGACGGAAAATTAAACCGCAGAAGGACCCCTTGTAGATGGAAAATTCAGTGGGGTTTTTCTTCAGGCTGTTTCTAGGAGCTGCTTTAGAGAAGCTCCTGCAAAAAAGCAGCTGGCTGTGATTTAGGAGAGGTGTGAGCAGCGGGTTAGTCTGAAACACGCTCGTTCCAAGGGAACACAGTGGGGAAAAAAAAGCTTCAGGCTTCCCCCGGCAGCTCCAAAATTGACCAGAGAAAGAAAAAGCATTGGAGGGAAGCTCTGGCTTCCCCCTCTCCAGGTCTACTTTCCACAAAGAAGGAGGAATCCACAAACCTGCTGGACACAGGGATCCAGCTGGGCTGCTGGTGGGACAAAGGTGGCTGGAGGTGGCTGGCTTTCACGCCTGCTCCCCTTGCAAACCACCCTCAGCCAGGGAAGGAAAAAGAAGAGCCACCTTCAATGGATCTAAAAATAAAACCCCACGTGCACAGCTGCTACAACGCTGCAACGTTCCCCATGTAGAGCTAAAAATAAAAGGGCTGGCTGTGGGTCTGACTGCAGGGCTGCCGCAAACCAGGTTAGAAGGAGCGTGGGGAGGTGTTAGGATTGTTCTCCAGCTTCCCAACGCAGCAAGAAATTAAAACCGCCGCCGCCCGAGGATTTGCTTGCAGCACAGACCCAACGCCGGCGAAGCGGCATTGCTGATGGCCGCGAGAGCTGCGGACCCGAGCCTGGAGCAGGAGAAAGCCGAAAAGGGAAGGCGCTGGTGGGTTTTGGGATGCCCTGCAGTGCCAAGGTGCTTTGCGCACTGTTTTGGGGGCGAGGGGAAGCAGAGACCTCCCCTGTGTTTGCGCTGGGGAAAGGTTAAAATCGTCAGTAACTGGAAACCAGAGATCTCCTTTCCCGGCGGCAGCTGCAGCGCTGGACTCCCCGCAGTGACCCGGCCTTGGAGGGATGCCACCGCTGCCACGCCGGCTCCCCGCCCTCACCTCTCTTGTGCAGCCAGCCCTCCTTCACGACCGACACTTCGTTCATGGTGGGGCCGTGGGCTCTAACCCCCTCTCTGCCACGGGATCGGGGAAGCGGCTAACGCCGGCGGCGGCGGGAGGAGCAGCGAGAGCGGAGACGACCTGCGGGAGAAGAGGGAGAGATGCTCAAAGAAAGTCAGCAAAGCTCCTGACGCTCTTCCTTCCCCTCCCTTGAGGGGAGGCAGCCAGTTTCAGCATGAAGCCACCCCCACGCGCCGATTAAAATCTCCTCCACTACACCAGTTTCCTAAAACCCGCTCCCCCCGCCCCAGACAAAAATCAGCATGGCAGCCTTGCAAACCTGGAGATGCCAGGATGGAGCAGGTTTGTCAGCATCGTCCCTTTACCTGCCTGCCACCAACGAGGCATTAAAAAGCCTCAGGAGGGTTGGACAAGCTCGGGGGGCGGGGGGGGGGCATGGTCCCTTGGAAAACAAACAGCTAGAGAAAAATTAATCGGAGTCACCTGACAGGATTAACTCCCCGGGCTCCCAAATCCCACCGCGCCAGGCGACGGGAGGCAGCGGGACAAGGGGACGTGCTACTTCCTGGTGGTGGCTGGAGGGGACTGTCCCCACCTTGAGTCTCCCCAGAGTCACCTTGGGCTTGCTGCCCCCACCGTTCCCTGGCTTTAATCAGGGTAAAATAAAACTCAAGCCCATAAATTTACAGCCAAGTGCAAGGGTTTGGGGTTTTCCAGCTGCATCTGAAGCAAGACAAGAGCCAGAGCAGCCCAAGACTAACTCCCCAGACATGGTGCTATATCGATGGAGCTCCCACTCCCCTCCAAACTTTCTAGATCAACCCCAGGGCCTGCCTAACTCCCAAACTTCCAGCCTAGCTTTAAAACCTCCAATCTCACCTTTAAAGCTCCCTCTGCCACAGGGATGACGGGGTTTCCAAAGGGAAGTAATTTCTCTTCCTCACTACCATAAATCTGCCTGTGCCTTCCCAATGGGAACCTCCCCGCCTTGCCACAGGCATCCCGGGATGATCCCAGATGGGAAAGAGGATTTTGGGGACTCCGCTTGCCCTCAAGGCTCCTCCGCTCGCCCAACATTGGGCAAGGACGTGGGGCAGACAGCCAGGCAATTTGAGCAGAACAACAACAGGCAGGACCTGGCAGCGCATGGAGCTAACGTTTTTCCAGCTGCTGAAGTGTCGATCTCCGGATGGATTTGCTCCTGGATGGGCTATGGCAAAGAGCTCATCGATGTTAATTAAAAAGGAAAGCACAGAATTGTCTAGGTTGGAAAAGACCTTGAAGATCATCCAGTCCAACCATTAACCTCACATAGAAAGTTCCCAACTACACCATATCCCTAAGCGCTATGTCGACTCTAAATAAAAACTTTGCTGCAGAAAAGGGCTCTAAATAATTTCGGAGCTGTCCCAGAAAGGCTGAGCCTGCCGCATGTGTCCCACAAGGCACCCAGACCACAAATGCAAACGAGATCACAAGAGGCTTTAATAAAAAAACCCCCCCAAATTACAAAAAAAAACAGCCCCTGAACGAGCAAATTAACAGGGGTGGAGGTTGTAGGATTTGAGCATCATCCCACGACTGAGCTTTGGTGCAGGGGAGAGGATCTGGCGCATCTGTGGCACTGGACGCAGGTGAAACACAGTCAGGAGCCTTCGAACCCAGCGATCGGTGAGATCTGGGCATCGTTCATTCGCATCCGGGGCTTGTTTTTAATTATACTGGCTGCAATTAAAAAGCTTTCAGCTGGTGGTACTTGACCTTTGATTATATTTTTGTGCAGTGTGGGACAATGAGGCTCTGAAACCTGGAGACTGCAGACTTCTCCAAGACAACACTGTGTTGTCCTTCAACATAATATAAATTCAATATAAAAAAAGAAAAGCGTTGGTTAAAAAAAACCCAAACTAAATCGTTGCTTTTTGGGTGCGTTTAAGGATAATTACAACAGCGGGAGACTTGCGATTCAGGAATCACCAGCAGCTTGAAGTGTCAAACCCTGTCATGGCCCCTTCTTTGTCCTTGCAGGGAACAGAGGATGTTTAATGTGATCCTGATGGCTAAGGAAAAGCGGGAATGACCAGTGGTCATTCGACACATTCTCCGAGCCCTAATTGTTACGGTTATTTCCGATGAAGGATGGGGATTGTATCCGGCACTGAGGGATCCTGACAACCCGAGATGCTGCGCGAGCAGTTTCCAGGCGCACACCAAAAAGCGGCGATTAAAAAAACCACCAAAAGAGCCCCATTTCAGGCACGTTCCAGAGGCTTTAAACCAGCTGTGAAGCAGCGCCAGGAAAGATTTGCATCTCAAAGCGCAGCCGCGTGGATCCTGTCCCGGGGATGAGCAGTGAGGAGCTTTCAGAGAAGGTTTGAAAGGTGCTGGTGCTGAAAGGCGCGGGGACGGCGCGGCCTGAGCCCCCTCCTGCGGTGCTGGGTGCCCCCCCCCGCGGAGGCAGGCGGGGGGCTGTGGTTGTTACTGAGCCCTCAGGTGGGCTTGCTCAAGGGGTGGCTGGGGATGGGTCCCCTTGGGGGGGTACCAGCACAACGCACCCCCACATCCAGGAGCCCATGGCAGAGCCCCCCCCCCCCCCCCAGTGACAGACCACCCCCAAACCCCAGAGGCTCACAGAGACCCCCCCAGGCTCCTCCACCTCAGCCTCTCGGGACAGGGCCCTCCAAGCCTGGCACGGCCCCCCCCCAATGAGAGACCCCTAGGATAGTGCCACCACCCCCCCCACCCCAAGCCTGCTTGAGCCCCCCACCTCACTCCCTGGGGACAGCCCCCCACCCCCCCCGCAAAGACTGCCAGTCCTTCCCCACCCCCAGCCTGCCAGGGCCCCCATCACAGGTCCCTGGGACAGGCCCCCTCCAGTCCCACCAGTCACCCCCAGCTCAGGCCCCCAGGCCAGACCCCCCCCAACCCGCAAACACCCCCCCACTGCAAGGCCCCCCCAGCTCAGCCCCTCAGTGCAGCCGCCCTCATCCCCGTCCCGGCCCCCCCCACTGCCCCTGGAGGCGGGTGTTTCGCTCCCCGCACTATCCCGCACGACGGGCGGGCGCATCGCGGGGCCGTGAGGGGGGGGCAAGACCCCCCCCCCCCCCCCAACTCCGCGGGTGGTGCGGTCCCCGCGGCGCCCCTCAGGAGACGGGCGGGTCCATCGGGCGGCGGGAGGCGGGGAGGCGCCGCACACCCCTGGCGGGGGGGGCGGGTGGTACGTTCCGCGCAGCGGCCAGCGGGGGCCGGGCGAGCCCACTGCGCGGCGCGGGGGGGCGAAGGGGGGGGCGCAGAAGCAGAGCCGGCTCCTCACCTGTCATGGACGCCGCAGGCCCGGCCGGCCGCCGTCGCTCATCCCGGTAGCGGTGGCGCTCCCCCCCGTTCAGTCTTCTTAGCCCCGACGGCGCCCGCGCTCCCGGAAACCCCGCCCGCTCCGGGCCCACGCCCGAAGGAAGCGGAGACGGACGGGGAGGAGGGTTTTGGGGGGGGGGTCGAGGGGGGGGACGGAGAGGGAGAGACCCCACTCGCCTGCGCGGAGCCGCACTGCGCATGCGCCACCCCGCCGCTGCCGACTGCGCCTGCGCTGGGGGTCAGCGCGCCTGCGCGAGGGGGTGTGGGAGAGCGCGCCCCCCTACTGCGCATGCGCGCGTCGCGGAGACGCCCCTTCCGCTTATTTGCATATATTTAAATATTGCCATCAATGCGACCACCCACGCGTACCCGAGGAGGGCAGGAGCAAGGGGATGACGGTTGATTGATGCCCACAAAGCGCAGGTACACCACCCCCCCCCCCGGGTGCACCCCCCACCCTGGGGTGCACTGAGCTGCTCCAGCTGCAGCACCCTGAGGTGGTTTTGGAGGGTCTCAGCCACTTGGGGGGGTGGGGCTCAACTGACACCAAACAGAGCCGTTTCTACGCTTTATTGCAAAAAGCTCCCCAAACTGGGAAAACCCACTCATTTTCACACGCCAAACATCACCCAAAGCACAAAGAAAACCTTCCAAAACAGGGTAAAATAAAGAAACCAGTGGTTTTTCTTATCAAAAAGACTCACCGTTATGGCTGTGACTTACCACACAGCTGCCTCCACCCCCATTGTCTTTATTTTGGGGAGAAAAATATCTTTTCAGGGTTTGCAGCAACACTGGACAGGTGCAGGGTTAAGACACCACTGCTGACATAACTGAAAATTTTGGGGGAAACAAATTTTGGGGGAAATAAATAATTTCAGCAAACCCCCATGGTGGACGTTTTAGGTTTGGGGGGGGCTGAGCTCAAGCCTAAAACTGTAAGCGATGAAGGTGTCACTTAAATTAAGGCAATTTGGGGATTGTTTTGAGCCCCCGAGGAGTTTTTGGGAAGCTTTTGAAGTTTTGGGGGTTTTTTTGGAGGCTGCTCTGAAACTCTTAAAAATTGAGAATCTCTGCAGCAAGCGAGCGCTCTGCAATTATTATTTATGGAGCCATTTTGGTGTAAATTCCTAAATGCCGGAAGAAAAACCCTGCAGAAGAGGATAAAAAATCCCAGAAAAAATAGGGAAAAATCCCCCCTGTATGGAGTTCTTAACTTAATTCCTAAGTACAGGAAAGAACCTGCAGAGAATGGAAAAATGGGGGGAGAAAAACCCAGAGATTTTGGTGCTGGTAGACTGAGAGCAACAATTTGGCCTCACACCTGCCGGCTTTGCAGGCAGGAGCAGGCAGGGATGCCTGGCAGGCAAAATATCTGGCAGGAACGGTTTTTCCCCTCTTCCCTCCGCTTTTTTTCCTGTGGGATTAGCGTTTCCCTGGGGGATTACGCCTCTTCTCACGGGATTAAGCGTCTCCCCGTGGGATTAGCGAGGACGAAGGCAGCATGAGGCTCTGCCGGCTCTTGAGGGTGAATAAATGGGATGGGGGGGCAGCAGGTGACCGTCGGGAGGGGACGGGACAAGCGGAAAACCGTGAGGGAAGCAGCTCCACGCAATCAATCCGGTTTCTTCCCCAGCCGTTTGAAGACGCTGACGGTGCCGGCGCTGTCCATCTGAGCGCCGGGGCTCTCGCTGGTGCTGCTCACCTTCCCGCACCCCCAAGTCCTTTTGATTGTCACCCGAAATTCGGGTTCGCTTTTATCCTTCGTGCTGGTGACGTCACCATCCTGCGCTTCGACCGGCACCGCCACAACGCTGACGCTGCCGATTTTAGATGCCGCCGGTGACGGTTTTGTTGCCATACGGCTACCGGCGGCGTTCCTGTGACCCGGTCGCTGGGTGGCTGTGGTGACGGTGACCTGTTTGGCTTCTGAACTGGTGGCTTTTGCCTTGACGGTCCCTCCCAGCTCAGAGCTTTCCTTAGGGGGAGGTTTGGTGAGTTTTTTGAGGACGCCAGCGTACTGGAGCACAGAGCAGTCATCGTCGCTCTCGGTGGCTTTGTCCCCATCGGTCCCCAAGGCATCGCCCAGTCTGCTGAAGACTCCCGTGGGCTGGGAGACAAGGTGAGAGGAGCCCGTCAGCACCCGCACCCCCATTTACCCTCCCCTTCCCCTCTGCCCCCTGAATTCTGCCCCTGGGACGGAGACCAGATAGATACCAACCGTCTTGGGATGTAATGATGCAAAATGCTGCCTGCAGCAATTAATGACTGGGCTATAAAGCAGGTCTATAAATCACCCATAAAATCGTATTCCCTCTTATATTTCTTGAGGGGATCAGTCTGCAACTTGTTTTACACCCCCAAGACTTCCATGCTGAGCTTTCTGCCTCCAGAGGAGAGAAAAAAACCTCCTGTATCCCCCATTAAAGGGGTCAAAATAGCAGCGCAGATGAGGATCACCCAGGGACTGGGGATCCACTTGCCTTTGGTGGCTGCCTCCTGCTTTTCCCAGGTGTTTCCCCACCATTTTCCAGTTATTTCAAGGTTCCTTCAGCCCTTCTATGGCGAGCGGGCAGCTGCAAATCCCAATATAATCTTGGGGGAGAGGACCCTTGTGCCAGGATCCCGGCGGGGTTTGGCCCAGCTGCCGAGAGCGACGGCTCCATGGAGCCGCAGCTGAAAACCCACGTCCTCTCACCTTCCCTCCTGTGGTCGTGTCCGCTTTCGCCTCGGCTCCCAGCCGGTCGAAGACAGACGTCCTCTGCAGACCTGCAGTTTTCAAGAAAACGTGGGGTTTTTTGAGATTTCCCTGGAAAATGAAGCTCTGCTGGGTCAGCACCGAGGGCTCACGGCCTTTCGGCCCCGTCCTACCATCGGGGCACCCGGCAAAATAAAATTAACTTGTTAAAAGCATGCAAATGGCCACCCGTCCCCTTCTTCCTAAGGCTTAAACGGGCGTGAGTGGAGCCTTTACGGCTTGTGGTAAGTTAGTATCTCCTTGGCATAACACAACTTCTACCCAATCGCTCTCTGGATGTGAAAATCCTCACAGGATTTGTAACAACAGGCTAATTTGGGGCTCAACTGGGCTTCTGGAAGAGAAAATGAACATCAAACCCACCCCCCCCGCTGGTACCTTTGGCCGCTTGCTGTTCCAGGATTTTCTTTGTCCTCGGCGTGGTGCCCTTGGGCATATTGATGATGTATTTCCCTTCCATTTCTGCCGTCACCCGGCGGCGTTTTACCGGGATCGTTGGACGTTCGTCTGCCGTGTCGCATAATCCTGGTGGGATGAAGGAAGAGCAAATTGAGAGCTCTCGTCACAACAAGGCTTAGGGGGAGGAAGGGTTTTACAAGCACTTGGGCATGATCCTGGGCTGGAGTGAGCTCTGAGACTGGCTGCTCTGGCACCAGCTGGCTCCCCCAGCACTGGGGCTCTGCAAACACCTTCCCCCCACCTCTAGCTACTCCCAGCTGCAAAATCACAGAATCATTTGGGCTGGAAGGGACCTTAAAGACCACCCACCCCCTACCATGGGCAGGAACGTCTCCCACTAGACCAGGCTGCTCCCTGTGCTGTCCAACCTGGGTGGGGGCATCCACAGCTGCTCCGGGCAGCCCGTTCCGTGTCCCACCAACCTTCCACTCAAGAGTTTCTAATAAAAAACTCCCCTCTTCCAGTTTAACACCGTTCTCCCTCGTCTTGTCTCTGCACCCTCTGATAAAAAGCCCCCCCCTCCCTGTCCTGGAGCCCCCTGCAAACACTGAAAGGCTGCTTTAAGGTCTCGCCGGAGCCGCCTCCTCTCCAGGCTGAACCACCCTGACTCTCAGCCTGTCCTGGTACGGGAGGTGCTCCAGACCCCCTGATCACCCTCGCAGCCTCCTCTGGCCCCGCTCGTGTGGGATCCCTTCTCTCTGGAGCATCAATCTCCCCCACTCAGCTTGAGGTCACCCCCAAACTGGCTGTGGGTGCACTTGATCCCACTGTCCGTGTCCCCAGTGAAAGGGCTCAAACAAATGAATTTCTGACAGTTATTAAGACTAAACTGTGATGTGATATATAAAAGCTTTGTTTGTGTTTTTCTTCATTTGGGTCTCAAGTTGAGTTTCTCCTCAACTACTTCCTGAGGTCCCTTTAGGTAAGGTTTAGGTCTGTTTAGGTAAGATTGAGACACTCGTCAGGCTCCCTACGGAAATCCCTGGTAGCAGACTCAAGGGCTTCAGTGGACACTTGGGCAACCCCTAGAATGGGAAAACTAAGATAAGGGGGGGCTCAAACAAAGAGACACAGAGACACTGTTATAGGGAGGATGATTCTGCTGATTTAGGAAGGAGACACCTCGACTTTACTTCAAACACCGTGAGGAAGATCATGTACTTCTTCCCTTGACCACCGAAGCCCCTCACCCTATTTTCACTACGCATGCTAGGACTATGTAAATGAATTCCAGGAGCTCATTATCATGACACCCCTTTCCAGGAAATCTAATGAATATGTATGATTTGTGTGTATATAAACTGATGTCCCTTACTAATTCTTGGAGCCCTCATGGTAGAGAATCCCCGGGGCGATCCCAGTGCCACCAATCAAGAATACCTGCTTAACAGCAAAAAAATTTGCTGTTCGAGTCTATTTCTTTATTTCAGTAGCAAAGCTGTTAAATCATACTGGTCCCAGTACGGACCACTGAGGGACTCTGCACCAAGACACCTTGCTGGAGCGCAGCCAGCCAGCCGAGGCCTCGCCCACTGAGGGGACCACCCCTCAAATCCGTGTCTCTCCATTTCAGCAACAAGGGTGTTGTGTGTTTAGCTCAAAAAGCCCACCGCTGGATCCAGAGGGGCTGTTAAAATTTGGCTGGGGGGACACTGAACGGGAAACAGAAAGCTAAAAGCAGCTTGTTGGCGTTGCTTCCGCCAGGATCCATCGCCCCTCCCTACCTGCCTTCGCAGCGGCCAGTTTGTTGGAGACGGTGACAGAGATTTTGGAGGCGTGGGGCCGCTGTCGGAGCGGGGCGGCGGGAGGTGAGTCTCTGCTCAGGCTGTTGGCGATCATCCGGCTGGCGGCTGCAAGGGGGGGACAGCGCCGTGAGGAAGAGCTCTGGAACCCCCGGGGGCTTTGGCGAGCAGGACAAGCATGCATCTCGTCAGCTGAATTAAAGAGGGGTCCTTCCCCCGGGAGCATGGGGAAGGCGGCCATCGTTTGAGCCCTTCCTTTTCAAGATAATTAAATCAATCGTGCAAGGGGATTTCACCTCCCAGAAACCTCCCACCCGCACTCACCGCTACTGGCGTTGCGGCGCAGCTCGGTTTGAACGTTGGGGGAGCTGGGGCAGAGCAATTCGGTGGCTGCCTTGCACATCTCCTGAAGGAAAAAAAACAGGGGGAAGGGTTTTTCCCCCTTGGGCCCTGGGGAGGCGAACGAGAAGGCTCGAGGCAAAACTTTGCTGCTAACCGAGCCGGCAAGGCTTTACCATACCTGCCTGTACACGACTTTGGCATGTTTGAGGATGGCGATGATGTCTCCCACCACTGTGATGCCCAGTTCATTCATGATCTCCTTGTTCAGATCCATCAACATGTTCTTTTGGATCCTGCAGCGAGGAAAGACCTGGCTTAACGAGGTCTCCTCTCGTTATGAGCTCTGATTAATTAGGCCCAGAGCGAGGTGCACCATGATATCCACAGCACAGGTTCAGAGACCACCACCATCCTGGAAACAACACTGATAATGACAGAGAAGCTCAGCGCCGGTGAGTAACTAAGGTCACTAATTAAGGAACAGGATAATGAGTTAACTCCTTCCTTCCTCCTCAGTAGGGGGATCTTTAGGTGCCGTTTTCCCCACCGTGACGCGACGTAAAGGTGCCACCTCACCTGTTATCCACAAACATAACGGCATAGTTGACAGCGGGGCCTGGGGGGATCCCGGCTTCCTTGAAAAACTGAATCCATTCGGATGTCGCTGAAAAAAAGCCACAGAAAAGGGAAAATGAAGTGACTATGGAAAAGGGGGTGGGGCGGTCGCCTGGGTTTTGGCAGGCACCAGCCGAGAGGCTCATTCCAGGCGTTCGCAGCTGTCGTTGTGCAATTAACGGGATGGGGAAGAAAACAGCTCCTGGGCTGGCGGGGGTGGGGAGGGGATGGCCTCCCGGATGAAAATACACAAGTTGAGGGGTTTTAGAGCAATTCAGGGCAATTTTGGGTGGCGGAGGGGGAGAAGGGCGGCAGGGCAGAGAGGGAAATGTCCCTTACCCATCGTGACGGACACCATGGCGCAGGAGCCAGCGGCCGCGGGACTAGGCGGCGGGGCCAGGAGCAGCCTGCCGGGGAGAGACCGGCCGGGCGTCCCCTCTGACAGCCAGCAGGCAGGCACGGGGCTGCTGCCGCCCCCCTGCCCGCAGCCCTGCCCGCTCCCCCTGCCCCACACCCCCCTGCCCACAGCCCTGCCCGCTCCCCCTGCCCCACACCCCCCTGCCCGCAGCCCTGCCCGCTCCTCCTGCCCCACACCCCCCTGCCCGCTCCCCCTGCCCCACACCTCCCTGCCCGCAGCCCTGCCCGCTCCCCCTGCCCCACACCCCCCTGCCCGCAGCCCTGCCCGCAGCCCTGCCCGCTCCCCCTGCCCCACACCCCCCTGCCCGCAGCCCTGCCCGCAGCCCTGCCCGCTCCCCCTGCCCCACACCTCCCTGCCCGCAGCCCTGCCCGCTCCTCCTGCCCCACACTCCCCTGCCCGCAGCCCTGCCCGCTCCCCCTGCCCCACACCTCCCTGCCCGCACCCCTGCCCGCTCCCCCTGCCCCACACCCCCCTGCCCGCAGCCCTGCCCGCTCCCCCTGCCCCACACCTCCCTGCCCGCAGCCCTGCCTGCTCCTCCTGCCCCACACTCCCCTGCCCGCAGCCCTGCCCGCTCCTCCTGCCCCACACCCCCCTGCCCGCAGCCCTGCCCGCTCCCCCTGCCCCACACCTCCCTGCCCGCAGCCCTGCCCGCTCCTCCTGCCCCACACCCCCCTGCCCGCTCCCCCTGCCCCACACCCCCCTGCCCGCAGCCCTGCCCGCAGCCCTGCCCGCTCCCCCTGCCCCACACCTCCCTGCCCGCAGCCCTGCCCGCTCCTCCTGCCCCACACTCCCCTGCCCGCAGCCCTGCCCGCTCCCCCTGCCCCACACCTCCCTGCCCGCACCCCTGCCCGCTCCCCCTGCCCCACACCCCCCTGCCCGCAGCCCTGCCCGCTCCCCCTGCCCCACACCTCCCTGCCCGCAGCCCTGCCTGCTCCTCCTGCCCCACACTCCCCTGCCCGCAGCCCTGCCCGCTCCTCCTGCCCCACACCCCCCTGCCCGCAGCCCTGCCCGCTCCTCCTGCCCCACACCCCCCTGCCCGCTCCCCCTGCCCCACGCCCTCTCCTTTCCCTCCTACCCCTCCCCTCGCCCCTCACCTCTCTGCTCCCGCCGCGCCCCATCCCGCCGCCGGGCCCGGCCCCACCGGAAGCTCCCCTCGGGCAGTGCCGGAAGTGACGTCACCGCCCGGCGCCGCGCGCCGCCAGTCGAGGGCGGGGAGCGGGGAACGGGGAGGGGCGACCCCCAGAGCGCCGGAGGACCGAAGGGGCCCCCGCGGGCTGCTCGGAGCCTCCGCCGCGGACCCGGTGCCTTCGGTACGGTGGGGGACGGGGCGCAGCGGGCACCCCCGGAAGCCGCAGCCTGGAGAGCGGGGCTTCGGCCCTGAGCGCGGCCCTGGCCCAAACCTGGCCCTAGGCATGTCCCTGGCGCTAAGCCCGGCCCTAAATATGTCCCTGGCCATTTAATTTGCCCCTAAATATGCTCCTGGCCTTAAACCCTGTCCTAAAGTATCCATGGCCCTGAACCCAGTCCTAAATATGTCTGTGGCCCTAAAAAAACCCTAAATATCACGCTAACCCTGACCCTGGCGCTAAACCCAGTCCTAAACATCAGCCCTGACCCCCCCAAATTCAGCTGGGCCAAGGGGGTGACACCAGACCGAGCTTAATGCCCCTCCAGACCCAACGCCCCCAACCCTAATCCCCTCCCCCAAAACAGGGCAGGGTTTGGGGGGTGAGCTGAACCTTGGGGCTGAGCACCCTCTTTTTGTGGGGTCCCAGAGGGCTGGGGGGGGGTGTCTGCACCCCAGAATTGGGGTGTCCCACCCTATTGCCGGGGGGTACCAGCCCCAGTGGCGGAGGAGGGAAGGACCAGACACTTCCCCTCCCTGCCTCAAACAGGCTGGGGCACGTGAACACCCCGATCTCGTGAGTCAGCTGGGAACGTCTCTGCCCCACCCGGGTTTTTTGGGGTCTCTTTCCTTCTCTGCACCCCAAAAATCCCAGCTGTGCTGCACCCCGCGGGGGTTTCGCCTGTCCGGGAACGTCAGGAGAAATCCGGTTTGTTCTGTTCCAGCGTCACGCCGGGATGAAGCCCAACACCTATAAGCAGGTATGGTGCTGGCGACACCCTGAGTCCCCAAACCGGGTGTCATGGAGCTCCCTGCCCTGTCCTGGCACCCTACAACCCCAAACTGGGGTGCCCCATAGGACTCTGTCCTGCCCCACCAACCTACAACCCCAGAGTGGGGCATCCCATAGCCCCCTGCCCTGCCCCCTACAACCCCGAACCGGGGGGCCCCATAACCCCCTGCCTGGCACCCCACAACCCCAAACCGAGGCACCCCATGCCCTCCGTTTCAACCCAGACCCTGCACCCTGTGGGGACCTCTGGAAATCTTGGGGCGGGGGGGCACTTTTCCCTGGGTACCATGGGCATTTTGGGGGGGGGTTTACCCCCAGAGCAGCCCCCACCCTGGTTCGGGGTCCCCCCCCCTCCCAGTTCTTTGCCTTCATCACAGCTGGACCCACTGGAGGACCGTGGGGCACATCCCAACTGCTTCCTACTGAAGGTAACTCCCCTGGTCTGCGGGGGCTGGCTTCGGTGCCAGCTGGACCCGGTGCCATCCCTTGCTGGATGCCACCATTCTTGGGGGTGCCTTTAAACTCCATCAATTAATTTATTCTTCATTTCGGGGCACTGACGTCCCCTCTCCATCCCAGTGCTCCCGCAGCGCGTTGCTTTCCACCGTCCTCCTCACCCTCTTCGTCCTCATCTTCCTCCTCTTCTTCAATCTCTGGCTGAGCTCGGCCCTCCGCGGTGATGCCGGATCTTGCGGGGACATGTGCCGGTAAGACGAGCTCATGGGGGGTGACGCTCCCCCAAGACCCTCAGCATCCTGGCGCCACCATCTCCCTGTCCTGCATCCTCAGGTCCCCCCCGAGCATCCCCCATCCCTGTCCCGCATCCACAGGGCCCCCCTGAGCATCCCCCATCCCCATCCCTGTGCTGCATCCACAGGGCCCCCCCAAGCATCCCCCATCCCTGTCCTGCACTGCCAAGGCCCCCCCAAGCATCCCCCATCCCTGTCCCGCATCCACAGGGCCCCCCCAAGCATCCCCCATCCCTGTCCTGCACCGCCAAGGCCCCCCCGAGCATCCCCCATCCCTGTCCTGCATCCTCAGGGCCCCCCCAAGCATCCCCCATCCCTGTCCTGCACCCCCGAGACCCTCGACATCCTGGCGCTACCACCTCCCTGACGCTGCTGAATTTCCGCCCTAGAATCGTCCTGGTGGAGAGCATCCCAGAGGGAATGACCTTCAGCGATGGTTCTGTGCCAAATCCGTCCACGTTCTCCACGTGGATGAACCTCTTGGGGACCGTCACCCGCAGCCTGGACATTGCCTCCTTCTACTGGACCATGACCAACGAGGACACACGGACACACGAACCCTCCGCCGCCCAGGTCTGCGCCACTGGCATCCGGCACGTGCGGCGCAGCACTGATTCTGCTGCTTGAACATGGTGCTGGCTGCTGTTTTCTCGTCTTCCCATCGTTTTTAATCATTTCTGCTGGTTTTGCCTTCACACCACATGCTGATTCAGGGTGAACAAATCCTGAAGGAACTCCTCCAACTGCCCCAGCGTGGCATCACCGTCCGAATCACCGTCAGCCGCCCGTCAGCAAAAGCACCCCTGAATGATCTCCGAGCGCTGGAGCAGAGCGGTGAGTGATGGCAAGACCTCAAAATGGGGGTTTGGGGGGGATTTGGAGTGGGAGACGCCCAACTCGTGGTCGTGCAGGTGCTGTGGTGCGCACCGTCGATATGCCGCGGCTCACCGGCGGTGTGCTGCACACCAAGTTTTGGCTCGTCGATGGCACCCACCTCTACCTTGGGAGTGCCAACATGGACTGGAGGTCTCTGACCCAGGTGAGCAGCACCGGATGGTGCCCAACCTGCGCCGAACAGCGCCAGGGCTATCCCAAACCATCCCCGTCCCCATCCGAGGATGCTCGATGCCATGAGACAGGACTCGTGGCATTGGAGAGGGATGACAGAACCACCCGATGATGTGACAGTGCTGCTGTGCTGCTCACCGCAGGTGAAGGAGCTCGGTGTTGCTGTCTACAACTGCAGTTGCTTGGCCAAAGATTTAGGCAAAATTTTTGAAGCTTATTGGGCTCTTGGCATTCCTGGCACTTCCATCCCGGTACCGTGGCCGGCAAATTATTCTACCCCCTTCAACATGGAAACGCCACTGGAGTTGAAGCTCAACGACACCGATGCCGCTGTCTACTTCTCGGTATGTCCCCGATCCCCTGCAGTTGGTTTTCCTGGTGCCGGTGGATTGGTTGTGCCGGTGCTTGACCCGTCTCCGATGATTTTGGCAGAGCTCCCCGCCGGCGCTCTGTGCTGCCGGTCGGACCCAGGACCTCGGCGCCCTCCTCGGTGTCATCGATGCTGCCGAAGCCTTTGTGGACGTCGCGGTGATGAGCTACCTACCCACCACTGAATTCTCCCACCCCCAGAGGTTCGTGTGGTCTTACGCCAACCCTGACTTGCCGGCAGCGGTGAGGCTGAACCGCTTTCCCTGCCCAGATTTTGGCCGGCGATCGATAACCGTCTGCGGAAAGCCGTCTTTGAACGCCGGGTCAAGGTCCGGTTGTTGGTGGGTTGTTGGCGGCACAGCCGAGTCACCATGTTCCCCTTCCTCAAATCCCTTGCTGCCATCGCAGATAACCAGACCCACTACAGCGTGGCGGTGGTGAGTATCGCGGCCTGACCGCGGCGTGCCAGCGGGCGGTGGTTTGGTGGGTGCTGGGTGACGGTCTCCTCGCTCCCCGCAGCGGCTGTTCATGGTGCCGGCCAGCGCGGCACAAGCCCAGATCCCCTCCGCCCGGGTGAACCACAACAAGTACATGGTGACGGAGAAGGCGGCGTATATCGGTGAGCGCGACGTCCCCGCGTGCGAATCGCCGCCGGCTGCTGTTGGGGGCGGGTTTTGGGGGGTGTGTGTGTCCCCCTGACCCCACATCTCCTTGCAGGGACATCCAACTGGTCCGGCGACTACTTCACGCGGACGGCGGGATCGGCGCTGGTGGTGAACCAGACGCTGAGCCCCAGCAGTGCCGGCACCGCCACCGTCCCTGCGGCCGGCACCATCCGGGAGCAGCTGCAGGCGGTTTTTGAGCGGGATTGGAGCTCCCGCTACAGCGCTGACATCAGCGACGCTGAGCAGTGGGAGAGCCTCTGCGGCTCCCGGTAGGCACCGGGCAACGGGCCACCGGGGAACCGCGGGTTCCAGCTGTGCCGAATTCAGCCTCCCCGCTCCCGTTTGGGGAAAAAAACACGTTTTTGTGGCGTTTGCGGTGCTGTTATTGAGGCAAGGGGTCCTCTGCGCCGCGGCGATGGAGAGCGCCGGGCCTTTGCTGAATGCTGTGCCGGCACCGGGAGGGAAGCCGGGCGCCCCTCGAGTCTCGGCAGTGCCAAACCCACCCCGGCAAAGAGTCAGAGGAAACGCTTGGCTGTCGGCAAACCATTTATTGGGGGATCGCTGCAAAAACCGGTGCCGACAGCATCTGGCACAGCACATCCTGGTGCGTCCCTGGCTCCGTTCTTCTCTACCGGCGTGGAGCCGGGTCTTGCTGGTCAGGGTGGCTGAAGGTGAGGAAGAGGAAGGTCTTTGGGGAGCTCTTCTCTGCCAGGGGGTGTGCCAGGGTTGCCACGGTGGCTCAGCAGTGATGTGAGTGTTCCTGGCTCTGTGCCGGGAGGAGTGTGCCAGGTAGAGTGGGGGAGTCCCAGTCTGTCCCCTGGAGCCCATCCTTGGGGACAGGGATGGCGCTTGGCGGCTTGGGGTCGCACCGCGTCACCGGAGCTTCCTGCGAGGGAGAAGGGTGGGGAGGGGGTGAGCGGCACCCATGGGAGGTGTGCCCACCCCTTGGTGGGGACCTGGGACACACAGGGATTCTGGGCACCCGTGATCTGGGGGCACCAGGGATCCCCCATCCCTCATGATCTGGGGACACCAGGGACCCCCCAGCACCCATGATCTGGGGGCACCAGGGACCCCGAGCATCCAGGGCCCCAAAGCACCTGGGGGACACAAAGCCACCCAGCACCCGGTGTCCCAGAGCACCCATGCCCAGGAGCCCCCTGTCCCTGCACAAGGCCCCCCCCATGGCTGTACCTTGGCGTGGGACGAGGTGTTCGCTCTCCCAGGCAGGTTCTGCTCCACGACGCTCCCAACGACCACGCTGCCATCGTGGCGGCCACGCTGTTCCCGGCTGCCGGGGGCCCCCAGCACGATGGAGTTACCGGCAGCGCGCTTTGTCCCGGGATGCCGCTGATGCTGGTAGCGCCGAGTGCCGTGGCGGGTGGGGATGGGGGCTTGGCAGACGTCCTGCGGGCTCGTGCCGCTGCTGTACCCGCTTGGCTCAGCCAGGCTGAGCCCATCCATCTGGGTGGTGGCCTCCTGGATGCCGCGTTGACTGGCGGGGATGAAGGCACCTTCCTCCGTGCCAGGGAAGAGCTGAACCGCGCTGGCATCCTTACGGGATGCCCTCAAGTCCTTGTGGCAGAGCTGGTAATACTGGGTGGCCTCAAAGCTGGACTTCACCTGCTGCAGGGAGATGAAGGGATGCTCGAGGGCGGCGCTGGGCGTGATCCTCTCCTGCGAGTCCCACGTGAGCATCGTCTTGAGCAGCGCCACCATCCCACGCAGGTCACAGTGCTCGGCCAGGGCTTCCTGGCCAGAATCAGACGCCAGGTGGATGTGCACCGCCGCCAACTGATCCAGCGAGGAGAAGACGTACCTCCTCCTCTCCACCGGCTTCGCCATCTCCTCGCCCGGTGGTCTGAGCTGCCAGGAACCGGTGGGATGTGGCACCCGTTGGAAGAAGGAGCACGTCTTCCAGCCAGCGCAGAGCAACTCACCCCGTGGTAGCCCCAGGGTGGAGCAGATGTAGCGGACCTGGTCGTACTCATTGATGCCAGGGTAGAGCGGCCAACCCAAGTGAAGCTCAGCCATCACGCAACCCAAAGACCAGACGTCTACCTTCTCGCAGAAGGGCAACCCCAACAAGATCTCTGGTGCCCGGTAGAAGCGGGTTTGGATGTAGGGTTGCTTGATGCGGCAGGCCTCGGTGACGATGCAGGCTGAGCCAAAGTCGACGAGTTTGACGTGGAAAGGATAGCGTGCGTGGTCCACCAGCATGATGTTCTCTGGCTTGAGGTCAGCGTGGATGATGGAGAGCTCCTTCAGCTTGAGCAGCGCCGCCAGCAGCTGCACTGTGACGGTACGGATGTGCCGGACGGGCGACGGCAAGAAGTTGTTCTTCTTTTGGAAGTCCCGGAGGTTTTGCTCCAGCAGCTCAAAGACCAGGTAGGTACAGGCACCGTCAGCGAAGGACTCGAGGAAACGGACGATGTGCGACTCCTCTGTGTCCACCCCCCGCAAGGCCTGCAGCAGCTTCAGCTCATTCTTCACCACCCGGCCATGGTAGCGTTTCTTCTTCAGGATCTTGATGGCCACCATCTCCCCCGTGCTCCTCCGCCGGCCCTGGGCCACCTCCCCGAAGGTCCCCTTCCCCACCGTGGCCACCAGGTCGTAGCATTCAGCACCCACCACCAGCGTCCCCATGGTGAGTCGGCTCCTCGCCAGGGGCTTGTGAGCCCCCACTCTGCACCCACCAGGGGCTTGTGGCACCCAGACACCTCAACCTGTCCCCCAACAATGCTGCTGGTTCTGGCGTTGCTGTGGCAACACCTTTTGTTGCTGGTGTCATCCCCGGGAGCAACCGTTGCCCCGCACAAAGGACTGGAACCCCGGCTGGAGGAACACCCTGAAACCCATCCCTGGTCCCCTAAAACCCATCCCAGCCCCACAAAACCCATTTTCAGCCCCAGAAAACCCAGCCCCAACCCCCTAAAACCTATCCCCAACCCCTCCACCTTACCTCTGGTCCCCCAAACCCATCCCTGCCTCCCAACACCCATTCTCTGACCCCACAGACACGCTCAAGTCTTTTTTTGGGGTTAACATTTATTTGGGCCGAGCTGAGAGCAAGGGGCCAGGGGGTGATGCTGCCGTCCCCCCCACTCCCTGGTTAATAGTAACACCTGGAAAATGAGCAAAAAGCTTCAAATACACACCCCCCGCCCCCCCCCCCCCCCCCAAAAAAAAAGCTGGATTAGGAATTGTTTGGGGGGTAAGTGCATTAAAGAGAGTTTGGGGGAGCAAGTGATGCTCCACCACCCCATCACTGTTTCAGGGGGTCCCTGAAGACCCCCCCATGCTCAGAGGGGGTGTTTACCGCTCACCACAGGGTTGGGGGCTCAGTGTCAGCTTAGGCAGCTGAAATTTAGGGGTCCCCTCACCCCTGAACACCCCCAAACTGAAGTGTGGGGTGAATTGCGTCATCACTGGCCACTGGTTGAATTCAGGGTCCCCAGGGGAGAGCTCAACGCTGGGCAACCGAATCTTGCCCTCCTTGGGTTGGGTGATGGGGGGCTCTGGTACAGACCCCCCCGGGGAGAAACCCACCCTGGGCACCCAGCGCCGTCGCCGGGTCTTGCCCTCTGCTTCGCCGTTGACATGGGGATGGGTGTCCACCACCTGGTTGTCTTCTTTCTCCTTTGGCTTCACCAACACCAACACCGCCTTCTTCATGCCACCCATCCTCATCCTCCCCTCCCCTTCCAACCCGCTCCCGGCAAAACCTGTGCCGAATTTTGGCAATTTGACCCTAGAGCGGTGTCCTGGTGCTGTATCCTTCCCGGTGGTCTCCTCCATCCCATCCATCCCCGGCGGCGCCAACTCCAACGCCGGCACCTTCAACGCCGACACGCCGCTGGGTTTTGGTATCTTCCAGCTGACGGGATCCTCTGGTTGTTTTACTGGCGCGGTGAAACCCACGGTGGGGACGGTGAACCAGGGGGTCAACGGTTGCGCCCCCCCATCACCCGTTGTCCCCCGGGTTTTCAGCTTCAGCGGGATCGTGCCGGGAGACTCCGGCATCTTCCTTCCTGCTGTGCCAGTGCTCAAACTCTCGGCGCTTGCCCCACGTCTCATCATTTTAGGGTCCCCCCCGATGCGGATATCGGGGCTGGATCCCCCAAATTTTGGCCACTTCACCCCCCCGCCCAGCTCCGGCCCGGCAGGGAGTTTAGGCAACGATGGCACACGTTGGCTGCCCGTCGCTGGCAGTGTGATGCCCACCCGTGGTACTCGAAGCCGGGGGGTCCCAGGGGACCCCGGTTCTTCCGACCTCCCGTCGTCCCCCCCCAACCCCCTGATTCCCAACCGTGGCAGCTTCATCACTGGGCCGGCATCCTGGGGACCCTCCTCACCACCAGCACCCTTGTCCTCATTCTTGACACCAAAAGGCGCCAGGGATAATTTGGGGACCTTCAGCTTGACCCCGGCACCAGCGGCACCGACTGTCCCCAAGGCCAGGTCTAAGGCCGCTGTGGGACCAGTGACGGCAAGGCCGGGCGGCGCTGGCGTGGCTGTGCCGTGGGCCGCCGGGGGATACCCGTGGCCACTGCCGCCCGTTTTGAGCTTCGCAAGGGACAGCCCGAACCGTGGCAGGGTGAATTTGGGGGGTTTGGGTTTGGCGCCGGTTGCCGGCACGTCCCCCGTGAGCCGCACTGGGGGTGTGATTTCCACTGCCGGCAGCGGTGCCGCGGGCTCCAGCTCCAGGCTGAGCTTTCGGAGCCCTTTGGCAAACCTGGCCACCGCGTCTGGTGTCACCGCGGCATCCCCCTCACGTGGCGCTTCCGCAGCACCGGCTGCCGCTGGCAGCGCCAAACCCACGCCGACGCGCGGCATGGCGATGTCGATGGACGGCACCGTCATGGTCGGGAAGGTCAACTGAGCCGGTGCTGCCGGTGGCGACTCCGGCCGCCGTGTGGGCAGCTTCACCTCCAACCGCAGTTGCCCGCTGGTGACGGCCGGCTCTGCTTTGGGCACGCTGAGCTCAGGGACCAGTTCTACGGCAGCACTGGGGACAGCAATGGCGATGGAGGGGACACGGACGCTGGTAAATCCCCCTCGCGCTCCAGCATCCCCCTCCTCATCCTCTCCTGTGGCTGCGCCAAAATTTGGCAGCTTGCTTTTCAGCACTGGGCTGCCCCCACCCTTACGGCTGCTGCTGGGGGTGTCTCCCTCCCCCAGCTTGATTTTGGGTTGATTTATGGTTGTGCCGGGCTCTGGCATCACCGCTGGCAGCGGCAAAGCTGGCACAGCCACCTCCAACCGTGGCAGCCGGAACGCCGGCTCCTTGGCTTGAGGGGTGGCCGGCGGCGCCGCTCCGGCGAGGCTCAGCCCCACGGTGACTTTTGGCACTGCCACCTCCACGGCTGGTAACCGCGGGCCGGTACCTGCCGGCACTTCGGCGGCACCGCCAGCAACCTCCGTTTTCACTGGTGGCTCCTCCATCGCCTGCGTTTTGGTGGCGGCCGCTTCCTTCACCGTCAACCGGGACGGCGTCACGCGTGGCCGTTTGGGCTCCGCCACGGGCAGCACCGCGGTGGCTGCGGCAGTTGGTGCTGCTTTGGCAGCTCTTCGGCTCTTCACCAGCTTGGGGAGCTTGGGAAGGGCAAACTCCACAGCCACCGCGCTGCCGGCTGCTGCGCTCACCGGGCCGGGGGCCGCTGGCAGCTCCTTGGAGGGCGTCAGGATCGGGATGCTCTGGGTGAGGGTGCGGGAGATGGGACCTGGCACCCACCACACTCATGCGTCCACCCGTAGGGACCCCCAAGCATCCGGCATCCCCAGCGCCGCATCCACAGGGCCCCCCTGAGCATCCCCCATCCCTGTCCTGCATCCACAGGTCCCCCCCGAGCATCCCCCATCCCTGTCCTGCATCCACAGGTCCCCCCCGAGCATCCCCCTTCCCTGTCCTGCATCCACAGTGCCCACCCGAGCATCCCCCATCCCTGTCCTGCATCCACAGGTCCCCCCCGAGCATCCCCCATCCCTGTCCTGCATCCAAAGCCCCCCCGAGCATCCCCCATCCCTGTCCTGCATCCACAGGGCCCCCCCACCCCCCTGTCCTGCACCCACAGTCACCTACCAGCCTGGCCACCTTCCGCTGGTGCCCGTCGCTGGTGCCGGTGCTGCCAGGGGGGACGCGGGTGCTGCTCGTCCAACGCCGGAGACCGAGCGAGACCTTGCAGGACCTGGCACCCTCCAGCACCCGTGCAACGTCCTCGGGGGGGGCCCCCTCAAAGAAAACCCTGGCGCTGATGAGCCGGTCACCTATAGGGACCATAGGGGCTGTCACCCTGGGTGCCAGCCCCCCCCCCACCCCACACAAATCCGGGTGGGTTTCGGGGACCCCCCCACCTTGGTGGACGTGCAGGGATTTGGGTGCCTTGGCGACGTAGAGCCCGTGGCGGTCACGGGCCACGGTGATTCCTGTCACCCCGGCCTCGGGTGCCGTCTCCAGCTCCACCAGCTCCGCGGCCTCCTATGGGGTAGAGAAGAGGGTGGGGGGTGGGATCTGGCCCTTCCCCCCCGCCGCCCCACGCCGCGCCTCAACGCCCACCCTGGCACTTACCTCCATGGGGGGGTCCCCTCCTCCACGGGGCGTCACTGGGGTTTTGGGGGGGGGGACACAGGCTCAGAGTGCTCCGGTGCCGCAGGGTCCTGCAAATGGGGCACAGATCCCCCAACCCCCCCATTGCAGACCCCCATTTCTCCCCACTGCAGCCCCCACCCCCCCCATTGCAGACCCCCATCTCTCCCCACTGCAGCCCCCAGTCTCCCCCTTCCCCACACCCGCAGGCAGAGTGCAGGCAGCCTGAGGGCAGGGGGCCCCCCCTTTCCCACCCTGCACCCCAGAACCTGTCTGCTGGGATCTGCCAAGACCCCCCTCACCTCCCAGCTCCTTCCTGCTCTGACGCTCCACTACAAAATGTTTGTGTGTGTCCCCCCGCCACAACCAGGATGGGGGGACCCAGGCGGTCGGGCCCCCCCTAAAAGAGAACTCAGGCGTCGGGGCTCTCCATCCCACGCCAGCTCGCAAAGGTCACCGGCTCTGCGCTGGAGACCCCCGCTTTGGCATCGCACCCTGAACTTTCTGCTGGCACCCACCCACACGCAGGCGGGACAAAGGGGTCCCTTGTCCTGGGTCCCCCCCACCGCCACCCCAAGGGAATTCCGGGAATTTGGGAGACTAAGCACAAAATCCTGTGGGACGGAGGGTGGCAAAAGGCTGAATTCAGCCGGCCGGGCCTGCGGCTGCGGCGATGCACACACAGCCTGGCAGCCGGGGATGAGCCCCGGGGGAGAGGAGCTGCAGGGGACTGGGGTGCCCCCGACAAACTGTGTCCCCCTGAGCCCCGGGTCTGCCCTTGTGCTGTGCGGTGGCACCTCCTGGGCGATCCGCTGGCTGCACGGCTGCACATCTGCACGGCTGCATGGCTGCACATCTGCATGGCTGAACATCTGCATGGCTGCGCATCTGCACGGCTGCACATCTGCATGGGTGCACAGCTGCGTGAGTGCACATCTGCATGGACACACAGCTGCATGGCTGCACAGCTGCATGGGTGCCCAACTGCATGGGTGCACGGGTGCAGGAGTACGGGGGTACCAGGGGTACCTGGGTACCAGGATTCTGGGGTGCAGAGTTCTTGGAGGCAGCTCTGGGCTGGGGAAGGGGTGACAGCACCACCAGGACTCTCCATAATACCCTTGGGACCCCCCCATGGGAGCCTCAAGGCACCCCCAGGACCTCCATAGCACCCTTGTGACCACCATAGCACCCTCAGGACCCCAAAGCACCCCTGGGACCCCCCATGGAACCCCTAAAGGACCCCTGGGACTCCCAAAGCATCCCCAGGACACCAAAGCACCCTTGAGACCCCCCCATAACACCCTTGGGACACCCCTCACACCCCCAGGATCCTCGCAGCACTCCTAGGATACCCATAACACCTCTGGGACCCCCCAAGGGACTCCCATAGAACTCTTGGAGTCCCAAAGCACCCTTGGGATCCCCATAGCACCTCAGAGACTCCCATAGCACCCCCAGGGGAGCCCGGATGCCTGGGTCCCCCCCACAAGCAGCTGAGTAATGTGCTGACTCAGCAAACACTGCCAGCAGCACCCATGGGCGCGGGTGGGCACATGAATGGAATGATTGATGGCAGGGTGGTGCGGGGGCTCCGGGGAATTCGGCAACACCCGCTGCACCCACCCCAAGCCTTGGTCAGGTGGGTGCTGGCACCCTGAGCTCTCAATGGCAGCCAGAGGTGCTTCAGGGCCCCCCAGCACCCATGGGTGTCCCACTGGCACTCCCTCCCCATGCAAACAGTTGGTGCCACTTGACACAGAGCAGGGGTCAGATTCAGCAACTGGGGGGGGGAGAGCCACGTGTGTATTATCCACCTTTCCAAGCGCTGCACAACCTTGGGGACACCCAAAAGTCCCCTGGGGGTTCTGGACCACCCCAAACTCAGTCAGTCCTAAGTTAATGGTTGGACTGGATGGTCTTCAAGGTCTTTTCCAACCAAGATGATTCTGTGAAACCCTCAGAGGTCCTAGCCCGCCCCAAACTCTTTGTGAGAACCCCCAAATTCCTTTAGGGCTCCTGGCCAAGCTCAGGAGCTCCAACGAACCCCAAAACTATGTGGCTCAAGGCAAGAGCCCCAATGCACTCTGGAAGGCAGCAGAGCCCCTTGCGGGCTTTAGCAAAGCCCAGCGAAAGCCCTGGGGCCAAACCATGTGAAAAGCGTGGTATGGAGCAAAGATGGAACCTCCCGGGCTCTGCAGTCACCTGCTGAGGACATCTAAGAGACCAACGTGCCTCTTTGGTTTCACAGAATCACAGAATCCTTCAGGTTGGAAAAGACCCTCGGGATCATCGAGTCCAACCCTCAGCCCGACTCTATAAAGTTCTCCCCTACCCCACATCCCCCCACAGCTCATCCAAACGGCCCTTAAACACACCCAGGGATGGTGACTCCACCCCCTCCCTGGGCAGCCTATTCCACTCTCTGACCACTCTTTCTGGGAAACATTTTTTCCTCATGTCCAGCCTGACCCTCCCCTGTTGCAGTTTAAAGCCGTTCCCTCTTGTTCTGTCACTAATCCCCTGTGAGAAGAGACCAGCACCAACCTCTCCACAACGTCCTTTCAGGGAGCTGTAGAGAGTGATGAGGTCTCCCCTCCCCTTCTCCTCCTCACACTGAACAGTCCCAGCTCCTTCAATCTCTCCTCACAGGATTTATTCTCCAGGCCCTTCCCCAGCCTCGTTGCCCTCCTCTGCACTCGCTCCAGCCCCTCGAGATCTCTCTCGGATTGAGGTGCCCAAAACTGGACACAACCCACCAGGTGTGGCCTCACCAGTGCAGAGCACAGGGGGACTGTCACCTCCCTACTTCTGCTGGTCACATTATTTCTAATACCAGCCAGGATGCCGTTGGCTTTCTTGGCCAGCTGGGCACACTGCTGGCTCCTGTTCAGCTGCTTGTCAATTAGAACCCCCAGATCCTTTTCCTCCAGACTTTCCCTGCTGCACACTTGCTGCATGCTGGAGGGCAGGCTGGTAAATAACTTTGTGCAGTGTCTCTACTCGAAGTGATGAGCCCTGCCCAGGAAACCTCAAAATCACAGAATCACAGAATCATCTCGGTTGGAAAAGACCTTGAAGATCATCTAGTCCAACCATGAACCTCACACTGACCATTCTCTGGGTGCAGGATGAGGAGAGAAGAGCGCTGGTAGTGCAGAGGTGAGGAAAGGTGCAAACAGAGCCGGGGGGTCACCAGCGTATCGCTCGTCTGCGGCTCAGCCGCTCGCATCGGGCCTGCTCGGATGTGCTGGTCCCTCTGAACACGGCTGCCCCTTTGGCACAAAGAGACGGAAAGTCTCTTCCCTCCTGCCTTCAGGGTGGAAGCATCCAGTCAGAGAGGGACCTGGGGGGGTTAATTGATGGATAACGAGCCAGCGGTGTGCCCAGGTGGCCAAGAAGGCCAATGGCATCCTGGCTTGTATCAGCCATAGGGTGGCCAGCAGGGACAGGGAAGGGATCTCACCCCTGTGCACTGGTGAGGCCGCCCCTCGATGAGTGGGTTCAGTTTTGGGCCCCTCACCCCAAAAAGGCCATTGAATGACTCGAGCGTGTCCAGAGAAGGGCAACGGAGCTGGTGCAGGGTCTGGAGCACAGGTCTGATGGGGAGCGGCTGAGGGAACTGGGGGGGTTTAGTCTGGAGAAGAGGAGGCTGAGGGGAGACCTCCTGGCCCTCTGCAACTCCCTGAAAGGAGGGTGCAGAGAGGGGGGAGGAGTCTCTTGAGCCAAGGACCCAGCGCCAGGCCAAGAGAGAATGGCCTCAAGCTGTCGTCGCCCCTGCGGGGTGGGTAATCATTGAAGCTATTGGTGGTGGCGGGACGGGCCCTCGAGCTCCAGCACCTGCCCTGAAGCCTGTCCCGTAGCCCTGGGCTACCCCAAGCCCTGTGGTGGGGGCAGCAGGCTGGCTCCCGGGTGCGTCTGCAGAAGCCCCGGTGGAAGGGGGGGCTCTGGCTGGGGGCGACCTCCCGCAATAACGGTCAGTGCTGCCTCTTTCCCTCTCCCAGGGGCCGTGCTGAGGCCGCTCTGGTCCGTTCCTGCCCTGGGGATGCCGCTGGCTGCACCCGCCTCGGGCTTGCGTGAGGTGTGGTACAAGGAAATGCTCACCTACTTTGCAACTTACTTACTTATAGCAACTTATAACGATTTCTGAATATTGCTTAATAATCCTGCTTGCCCTGACTGCTCTGTGGAAGCTCATGAAGGACTACTGTGTTCATCAAAACAAAGCAGTTTACTGTGGAAACTTCCCAAGAACTACTATGTTCAGCAAAAATATGTTTCTTGTCCTTGGAAAGCAGATGTGCTCTAACTACTTTAGTCTTAGTAATGAATAGATAGGCACATATGGATGGTAGAAATTGATACACTGGTACTTTTAGATAGGATAGAATGAGTAAACCAGCTTGAACCACTCTTGTTGTTCAAGAAATTGGCCATGAGAATCTGCGCATGCTCCGGGGCAAAGTACAAGGTGAGGAGGACTGTGAGCCTTCCTCCAACAGACCCCGGAGACGCCCCCCAGGAGGCAATGGGCAGGTGCAAAGAGAACATAAACTGCTGACCCCAGCCTCTAGAGCTAACCCAGCCTCACTCATGCACATGGATGTTTGTGTTATGTAATCAATGAATATGTATATCCACACTCGATGAGTTTCTGGTAAAATGTGCGGTGGGTGTGCAAGCTTTGTGGAGAAATCCCCTTGCACCCCGGCCGGAGTAACCACACCTGCTGGATAACTCTGTTGGAGCTGTAGAGTCTGTTTCCGTGAATCAGGTGTCTCTGCCTGGTCCTGCGCTTCTCCGGGCACAGGGGTGAAAAGGGACAGGCTGGGGGCAGTGGACAGGAGCTGCCCCGGCTGAAGCTGGAGAGGCCCGAGAAAGGGAAAGAAGGAGAAAATCAAGGCCATCCAGGCAGCAGCTGCCTCCCAGTGCGGGCAGAGAGAGCCTGCCTTCTGGGGAGGAAGGAGCCTCTCCACAGCCCGCAGCGGGCACCCAGGGCTGTGTGTGTCCCCCGAGGGCGGGACGGCCGCGTAGGGCGCGAGCGAGCGAGGCTGCGTGTGTCGGAGCCGCGTCCTGTAAGAGCTGGGAGACACCCGCGGGTTCTTTTAGGGGGAGGACAGCCCAGCAACTGGAGCTACAGAGGAAAGAAGGAGAAAGAGGGGTCTGAACTGGCAAATGTCCCTGGCAGCGCTGAGAGCGACGGCTGCGGTGAGTCCTGGGCCCTCGCGGCCCTGTCGCTCCTCCCGTGCTCTTTGGGCCCTCCCCTGTTCCCCTCTCTATCCCACACTGCTGTGATTTTTTTTTTCTTCTTCCCTTTACCTCTGCTCTCCTCTCACTTATTCTCTTCTGCTCCCTCTCCCTCTTCCTCTGTCTTCTAGCTCTCCCTTTTTCTCTATACGCCTTTGTCCTGCTCCCTCTCCTTCCTTTTTTTCATCCTCCATCTCTCTCCTGCAGCCTAGCGCTCTTTTTCTCCTTTTCCAGTTCTTTTTCCTGATTGGCATCAGTCTCTTTCCCCCACAACTTCTCTGGCCTGTTCCCTGGTGTTCTTTTCCTCTCGGTGCCTGTCTGTGCCACTCCGTATCCCTGCCTTCTTATCTCCCTCCCTCATTCTCTTCCTGCCTCTATCCCATATCCTCGCTCATGCCCCCCCCTGTTCCTGTATCTCCCTGTCCCCATCCTCCCCGCTGTTCACCTCGCCCTCTCTCAGACCCTTTGGGCTGCTCGACTATAGATGGCTTCATCTCTCTGTCCTGTTCTCTGTCCCCATCTTTTCTCCTGCTCCCCGTCTCTGTCCTTCTCTCTGTTGCTCTTGTTGGTTCCAGGCCAGCATCCTGCTCCGTGTCCCTCTCCCTTCTGCTGTCTCCTGCTCTTTGGCTCCCTGTCCCTCACCTCACTTCTAGATGCCTCCGTCCTGCCTCCTCTCTTTCCTGATCCCTCTGGCCTGCTGCCTATCACTCCCTTGTTGAAAGAACGCAGAGGGAGCCCAGCCATCATTTAATGCACAAAGGCTCAACTTTATTAGTACTCACACTTCTTTTATATCCACAATAATTAGTTCATACATATTGCAAAAAGCAAGCTCCTTATAGGTTGCTAAGGTTAGATACATTGGTTGCTAAGGTTAAATACCAATCTCTCCCCTTATGATTTCTGCAAGGCCTTCTACATAGTCCTGCTTCTGTTCTTTGTTCTTCTTTGATACTTTTCGGTATTTTCTCATCACGTCGCCGTTGTCAGCAGTTCCTCGGTGCTGTGCCCTTTCTCACGTAGCCAGTTGTTAGCAAACTGCTCCACATCTCCCCCGTTTTCTTTTTGCACTTGTGCTAAAAATATTGCAGAGGCAGTCTTCTGCAGGGCCCTTTGCAGAAGACTGACAATACATGGCAACATCAAAAGTACAACCACAATTACCAAGATCATGACCCCTATAGACTTGATCAGAGATATTAACCATCCTGAAAGTCCCCATTCTTTTAACCAGCTTTCAATCCCTAATCCATCTACTTGTTTCAAGCTGTGTAGACCTTCTTGTAATTTCTTAATCTTTGCATGGACTGAAGAATAATTGTCTGTCAGGTTCATGCAACACATTCCTTCAAATGCCTCACATCCATGGCCTTGTGCTAAAAGCAAAAAATCAATAGCTGCTCTGTTCTGTAAAGTAGCATGTCTAACACTATCAACATCAGTTAAAAGGCCACTTAAAGCTAAAGAAGTAGCGTTAGTCTGTTTGCTAAGCCAACCAAAGTTACCCAGATATTCTGCTTGGGTTGTGGAACTACCCATCCTTCAGCCTGATGCAGGTTCCAGCACAGGCCGAACACACCGAGCAGGAACCCAGCGAGGGCCGGCATCTGTAGAGACACAAGCATAACCCCTGCCCCAGGTTAATCAGTCGCTGTCGATGAGCTTGTCTCTCTTCCGGCGTCATTGGGAGGTGCGGCAGGTTTCGCCCATCTCGTTGGAACCCATACAGTGCCTGTTGGTGTAGAAACACAAAGATATCCCCTTCCCCATATTACTACTTTAGCTGGTCCTTTCCACAATCCATCTTTTGGATCCTTATAATTTACCCATATCTCTTTCCTTCCCTCACTTACTTTTGCCTTTTCATAATGTAACATAGCTGGTGGCTGTTCTGCGTCTCCAAATATACACAAGTGATTCATTACAAATAATGTTTTTGCTAATCTTTCTTGTACATCCTGTATTTCCGTATATTTTGCTACATAACGTTTCAAGGTACCATTTGCTCTCTCAACTATGGCCTGTCCTGTGGGAGAATGCGGTATCCCTGTTACATGCTTCACTCCCCACTTGTTTAAAAATCTTTGCATTCGACTTCCGACATATGCTGGTCCATTGTCTGTCTTTATAGTATTCGGGACTCCCATTATTGCAAAACAACATGTTAAGTGTCTGATTACCTGTATGGCCTTTTCCCCACTCTGTGCAGAGGCCCATATATATTTGCTATAAGTATCTATAGTAACATGTACATATTTAAGTCTACCAAAGCTTTGTATGTGAGTCACATCCATTTGCCATACTTCATTAGATTTCGTCCCTCTAGGATTGACTCCTATTCCAATACCAACCCCTTTATTGTGAAAACTACAAACAGGGCATGTTTTTACTATGGCCGTTGCCTCCGCCATTGTGATGCCAAACTGTGTTTTTAGCCCTTTTGCATTCTGGTGGAATATGTCATGTGCTTCTTTTGCCAATTTGTCTTTCGGCATGGGAACATGTACAGCAGTGGATACCAACTTGTCCGCTCGAGCATTACCTTCCCCAAGTCCTATATCCCATTTATGACTCCTAACATGGATTACAGCATACGGTTGTTCCCTTATTTTTATGGCCCTCTGTAATTGTAAGAACAACTCATAGAGACGCTTATTTTGTACTTCCCTGACTTCTGCATCTTCTATCCTTGCTACTATTCCTGCTACATACATAGAATCAGTTACAATATTCAATGGTTCATTAAACTTAACCATCGCCCAAACTACTGCCAACAGTTCCAAAGTTTGTAGTGTGTCTTGTGCTGTGGCTTTTAATATCTCGTGTTTCCATGTATTATCTTCTTGCCACGTTATAGCTGCTGTCTGAGATTTCTTTCCTGCATCTGTATAAACTGTGATGGCATTCGGAATCGGCGCCTGTTGTCTTTTTGGCTGTTCAATCCAATGTAATTGTCCTAACCATCTCAAAGGTTCCATAGATAATTGATCAGTTGACAACATCATTGGCCCATTCAACATGGCTTCCTGCAATGCTGTGCTATTTGCCAGGTACCACTGCATGGTTTCCTTCTGCATTGGACAGTATATGAATTGAGGTTCTCTTCCACTTATTTGAATAACTCGCACACGACCTTTCTTTACTAAATTTGCTAGTGCCTCAATTCTTTGAAGTAAAGATTTTGACTGTTGTAATGCTGGCGTGATCCATTTGAAGTAAAGATTTTGACTGTTGTAATGCTGGCGTGATCCATTCTAGCACCCATGTCTCCCCCGTTTTCTTTTTAGACTGCGTAATAGCTCCGAGCAAATGCTGTGAGCCCATCCACACAAGTATGTCCAGGGGGAGCTCAGCATCTCTCCGACGCACTTGTCCAGAAGTAATACGATCCATAATCTGTTGTAGCACTCGTTTCTGGTCTGCTGATAAAGACACCACCTGTGCAGGGTCATTTCCTTTTAACAGTGGTCGTAATTGCTGTAAAAGTTCGTTTGGGATGCCCACTATAGGTTTTAGCCATTGTAAATCTCCTAATAGCTTCTGAGCATCGTGCAGTGTTGAAATTTCAGGATTAATTGTCAATTTTTGTGGTGTTACTATTTGTTTCATCAAAGACAATCCCAAATATTTCCATGGAGCTGTTTTTTGTATCTTTTCTGGTGCAATTACCAATCTTTGCTTTGCAAGGGTGTTTACAATTTCTTTTATCTGTGTTTCTGTAAATGGTTCTTTCTGTGCAAATAATATATCATCCATATAGTGATAAATTATAACATTAGTCCATTTTTGACGTAATGGCTGTAAGGCTGCATCTACAAAAATCTGACATAAAGTTGGACTATTTCTCATTCCTTGTGGTAAAACTGTCCATTCAAACCGTTGATCTGGCCCTTCTCTATTTATTGTTGGTAAAGTGAAAGCAAATCGGCGCATGTCCTTTTCATGAAGCGGAATCGTAAAGAAACAATCTTTTAAGTCCACAATCAATATAGGCCATTCATAAGGTAACATAGCTGGATTCGGCATACCTGGTTGTAAAGCCCCCATTGGTTCCATTTGTTTGTTTACTTCCCTAAGGTCATGCAAAAGTCGATATTTGCCTGATTTCTTTTTTATGACAAATATCGGAGTATTCCAAGGACTAGTAGATAATCTTAAATGTCCTTGCTGATATTGTTCTTGTACTAGCAAGTGTGCTTGCTCAAGACTTTCCCTTTTTAATGGCCACTGCTTTACCCATATTGGATCGTCAGATGTCCAAGTTATAGGGATCGGGAAAGTCCAAGCAATGGCCATTAGAATAAATGGTGATCGTTTGTCAAAACTATTCCCATTTGTGCTAACACATCTCTTCCAATTAAACAGTTTACCCCTGGAGGTAATTGCACTACAGCAAACACCGCTGTGACTGTTTGTCCTTCAATTGTTAATTGTAGGGGCGGCGTTCGATTAGCTAAAGTTAAACCACCCACACCAGTAATGGTGGTGGTATGCTCTTGTAACGGCCAGCCTTGTGGCCAAGAAGAAGGCGACAGTACGCTGGAATCTGCGCCTGTGTCTAACAACCCTTCCACAGTTATTGCGTTACCTTGAAATGACAGGTGAACAGTCTTTCTGGGTCTCGTACTCAGATTCAGTGTTAGCAGGGTCAGGCTTCCTGTAGATCCGAAGCCTTTGTTTCCGCGACTCTTCTCAGTCACTGGTCGTATTGTTTGAGTCACTTGTGGCAGAGGCACCAGCTGTGCAATCCGTTGTCCCTGTGCAATCTTTACTGGTGGATTCAGTGTATATGCCATAATATAGATCTCACCTTCATAATCTGCATCAATAACTCCCGGTAAAACAAATAGTCCACATTGTGATGCCGATGATCTTCCTAATAATAAAGCTCCCATGGCTCTCCCATTAATAATGATAGGTCCTCGTACATTCGTAGATATTGTTTGAGGATTATTTGTTAACAGGATAACATCTACTGCTGCTGCCAGGTCCAACCCGAGACTTCCCCGGGTGGCGGGTTGAAGGACTGCGCTGCGGCTGCAATTTTCGTCGTCGCGCGGCGGCCGGCGAACGCGCTCCGTGTGGAGTTTCCCGACCGTCTGCAGCAAACCCTCTCATTATGGGAGTTGGATCGGCAAGTTTGACACCATACATTTCTGGCTGTACAACTCTTTCGTACATGCCCTGGAGCTCCGCATCGGTAACACCGCAGCTGCCCCTTTTGAGGTGTTTGCACTTTAACTGCTGTTGCTGCTGAAGTCTGGAGAGGCGCAAGGGCTGCCATAACCTGACTTTGAGTAGCCTGAGCCTGTTCTTTCATTCCTTCCCCTAATTTCTTTATTGCCTCTACAAGAAAAGCCTGAGGTCCAGTGGGTATCGATGACGCTTTTTCAAGTGCCTCCTCTACAGTCCAATTTGCCCCTAATGTATTCAATAAACTCTTTGTAGCAGGATTGCCATTTTGTGAAATACATTGTTTTAAGAGAGCACCCTGCATGAAATTAGGTACTCTTGCTTTTTCAATTGCATTCACCAACTTATCTACAAAACTGCCCAAAGTTTCTTCTCTCCCTTGCTTAATTCCCATATACATTGGAACTCCGCCTGGCTCTTTCACTTGCTCTATGGCCTCTCTCACTAACCTCATTGCCTCTCTCACCTTATCCGGACCAAGCAATGCTTGAGCTTCTACTCTAGCATAAGGTCCTAACCCCATTAATTCATCCATTGTAATCCCTTGTAATAGATCTCCTGCTTGCCGCTGTATCGCTATCGATTCTAATACTCTCGCTTGCCAATGCGCATTAAACAACAACCACTGACTAGGAGAGAAAATTAACTTTGCTATACCCCGACAATCTGCAGGCAAAAGAAGTTGAGTGCTCCAGAGATAATCTAACATTTGACGAACCGGTTCACCAGTAACACCATAAGAACTCACTGTAGAGCGCAATTGTGATAAAAGCTTCCAATCTAATGCCGTAACAGTAGCATTTATTCCACCAGCTGGGTTCGGCTGAAACTGAACTGGAAAAGCCATTGCTGTCGCCATCTGAGTCATCTCCTCATCCCCTTTTTCTAACCCCTCTCGTGCCAATGCATTCCAAGCCCGACACCTTTCTTTAGCGATCTCTATCCCCAGCCCATCTTCTGAGCCAGGAGTAGAATTCTCGCTTTCCGGTGTCACAGTGTGGCTGGACGCGTCAGGGCTACTCAGGGCGGAAACGGGGGGAGCGGTAGGGAGAACTCGTTCTGAGCTTTCCTGTCCCTTCTCTTCGGAACGTAAAGGTGGTAAAACAAGCTCACGAAACGTAGGCGGTAATGGCCACCTAGTTTCCTCCTCCCCATATCTGGTGTTTTTCTCTTTTGCCGCAATTGCGCTCTGTGCAGCTCTTTTTTCAGCCTGATACCTTAGCAATTCATTATGAACCATCCTCCATAACTTTCCCAACTTTTTTGCTGTCTTATCATCGTTCAATGTTAATTCCCATAATTTATCTCCAAATTTTCGCCATTCCGATAACTCATGAACTGTATGTGGATTAATAAAACAACCTTGCTCTACCCCATAAGCTAAAAGCCCCTGAAGATCCTTTTTTACATCTATTCCCTCAACCCGGCGTTGTGTCAGCCAGGATGCAAATAAATCATATGCTGCTTGCCTGTCCATACCTGAATTTTTCCGTTGCAGCCTTTCCAGGTCTCGGCAGCACGTATCAGCAGGGCTCACCTCTTATGACACCCTGGGCGCGGGCCTTTTCTCTTATTTCAGTCGCCTTTCGCCGTCCTCGCTGCTTAAGGACCTGAACCACTTTCTCTGGTCTTTATCCTTCGTGGTGCCTTATACGTCCTTTGGCACGTATCACGTCGTTAGCAGATCACGTCCTTTGGCACGGATCACGTCGGGGTCACCACTTGTTGAAAGAACGCAGAGGGAGCCCAGCCATCATTTAATGCACAAAGGCTCAACTTTATTAGTACTCACACTTCTTTTATATCCACAATAATTAGTTCATACATATTGCAAAAAGCAAGCTCCTTATAGGTTGCTAAGGTTAGATACATTGGTTGCTAAGGTTAAATACCAATCTCTCCCCTTATGATTTCTGCAAGGCCTTCTACATAGTCCTGCTTCTGTTCTTTGTTCTTCTTTGATACTTTTCGGTATTTTCTCATCACGTCGCCGTTGTCAGCAGTTCCTCGGTGCTGTGCCCTTTCTCACGTAGCCAGTTGTTAGCAAACTGCTCCACACTCCCTTGGCATTGAATCTCCACCTCTCTGCCTTGCTCCTGTCCCTCTCCTCATCTCTTGGTTGCTGCTGTTTCTTTCTCCATCACCGCCTCGCTCCCTGTCCCTTTTCTCTTCTCTCTGTCCTCCAGCCTCTCCCCAACATTTTGTCTGGAGAGCTCCATGCCACGCCCTGTCCCGTTGTTTCCCGGTATAACCCCGTGCCCAGCTCCTGTGCCATTATTAGGATTATACAACCTGTCCTGCTCCGTGCCCTTTTCCCCTTCACCTGCAGCCCATCACGGGCTTTTCTTTCTCGCTCTCTTTGTCCCGATCCCTCTCCCTCTCTCACCTCCTCAATCCCTCTGCCTTCTTGACCGTCTCTTTCTCTCCCTCTCTCCCACCTTCCTTTTCCCCCACATTTGATTTTTCTCTCTCTCTTCTTTCTACTCCCCACTCATCATTATCTCTCTCCCTCCCTCTTCCTCCCTGACCCTGTTTTTTTTCCACCCTGTCCCTGGAGGACTCCTCATTCCTTTTTCCAGTGATTTCTCCAGCTCTGCTTCCCCCACATCCTCCCACCCCTTTTTGGCTTCCCAGCCCTTTTCAAACTCTGATGTTCCTCAGACCTTGCACCCTTTTTCAGCATCTGCTTTTTTCTGGCCTACATTTGCCCTCCAGCCTCCAATTTTTTTCTGGCCCACACTTGCAATCCGCCCTTCCAGCCCTTTTCGGCCTCTGCTTTTTTCTGGCCTCTACTTCCCTCTGGCCTCCCAGCTCTTTTCAGTCTCCCACCCCTTTTTGGCTTCCACATTTTTCTGGCCTCTATTTCCCTTCCAGCCTTCCTTTTCAACCTCCTGCAGCTTTTTGGCCCCCGCTTTTCTCTGGCCTTTATGTGTTCTTTGAACTTCTGACCCTTTTTTGCCCACCCAGCCCTTTTCTGTCTCCCACCCCTTTTTGCACTCCACAGTTTTCTGCCCTTTACTTGCCCTCTGGCCTCACACCTGTAGAAGAATTTAAAATATAATCTCTGGTATATTTGAAATAGATTTTAAGGCCTAGTGAAATATGTTCAGGACTGAGCTATATTGTAATACTACCAAGGCAACCGAAACGCTGCTCCACAGGCCTCGAAAGTGTTCTTAGCCTGCTGCTTGTATAGTCCCAGCCCAAGGCTGGTTTAAAATCCAGTCAAGCTGATCCTATAGAGACAGTTTTAACAAAGGGTGGTTAATTGACTAAACACAGGGGTTTTGCTAGATTAGGAGAATTTAGTGTCTAGAAACTGCTCGCTCTACCTAAGCTTTTAATAGAACGTCTTGAAGTCTTAGAATTGTGCGAGGTGAAAACTAGTGGAAGAAAGATGAAGAAGATGATGACCCGAAAGATGACCCTGAAATCAGTTTCAACAAGGATTGGAACCAGAAGAGAAGAATTTGGCTGAGACAGGGGATTGTAGTGAACTTCAATAAATGATGAGAGTCAAGAACTAAAAGGTTGAGTGGAAACTTATGAAGACTTTGGATTTAGGTGATAGATTTAGGAATAGTGTATAAACTGTGCGAGGCCTTCGGACATCCTCGGGGGTCCATCAGTGAGGGGGGGCCCATCGCCCTTGCCGTGGTTAACCTTGGGGGCCCACCACCCTTGGGGCAGTTAAAGCCAGGCCCAGCACCCTTTGGGCACATCACCCTGGGGGCTGTGAACCCCGGGGGCCCATCACTTTTTGCTTCAAAGGACCTTGGGGTTGTGGCACCCACTGAAGTGACCACGAAATCTGTCACCATCCTGGGTGGCGCTCAGAGGGGTGTGGCAGTAGGGTCCTGTGCTCCTTTCGCTCCACTCAACACTGAGGAGCCCACCCGCTGGCCACTGGGTCTAAGTCCTGGGCTACCAGAGATGGAGTGACTGGGAGAGACCCCAGTAAAGAACTGTTCAGCCTGGAGAAGATTTGGGTGTCAGGGGTCCCACCCAGGTGGGGCCTCAGCAGTGGCAGTGACAGGACAAGGGGCGCAGGACACAAACCTTGACACAGAGTGACTTGGGGGGACACGTTTTTTACTGGGGGTGTGACTGAGGCCCCTCGGGGAGGTTCTGGGGTCTCTGATGGTGGAGGGATGAAAGACCACCTGGATGTGGCTACGGTGGCCTCCCAAGGGCTTGCCTGAGCCCCCTAGCACCCCTTTAAGGGCCCTGCTGACCCCCAGGGTCTCCCAGGGGCCTTCCTGAGTACCCCAGAACCCCATGAAGTTCCCTGCAGCCCCCCCAGGGACCCTCTCAAGCTCCCCCTGGACTTTGTGAAGGTCCCAGCTGACTCCCAGGGACCTGTCAGAGCCCCCCAGCACCCCATGACAGTCCCTGTTGACCCCAGGGACCCTCCTGAGCCCACCATGAAGGTCCCAGCTGACCCCCAGCTCCCTGAGCCCCCCAGCACCCCATGAAGGTCCCTGTTGATGCCCAGAGACATGCCTGAGCCCCCCAGCACCCAATGAAGGGACCTTCTGCCCCCCATCGAACCTCCCAACCCCCTCCAGGACCCCACAAATGTCTCTGCTGCACCCTGGGGACCCACAGGACCTTTTTCAGGAGGAGGGGGACAGCTGGTGACACCAGGGACATGGCAGGGGCTCAGTGTCTCCCCCAGGCCAGCGCGTGGAGGCGGTGGGCAGCATCCCGCAGCCGCCCGCGGTGCTCGAGGCGGCAGTGCAGCCCAGGGGGGATGGACGCCAGCCCCCCCCGCAACCCCCAGCACCCAGCGGCGATGGTCCCCGTCGAGTCATTGTCCCCACCGTGCAGCACCCCCCGGGCACACAGGTCCCCCCAGCATCCGCCAGCTGCCAGCAGGGCCTCCAGGGCCACCATGGGTGCGTCATGGCCACTGCGCCCAGGCCACCCCTCCAGTGCCCAGCCCAGGTATGCTGCGTCCCGCTCGGCTGGTGACAGAAGGGGTGGCACCTGTGGCGGGCCACGACCCTCCAGCAGCCCCCGGGATTCCAGGTACCTGCAGAGACATGGGACAGTGAGGTCACTGGGGACACTGGAGTCATTGAGGGCATGGGGCCACTGGGGTCATGGGGACACTGGGGTCACTGGGGATATTGGGGTCAGCAGGGATACTGGGGACATTGGGGTCATCGGTGTCACCGGTGACAGTGGGGTAAGCAGTGACATGGGGGGGTCACCGGGCTGTGGCTCTCCAGCAGCCCCTGTGACACGAGGTACTTGTGGGGACGTTGGGGACAATTGGGGTATGGTGGCAGTGGGTGCAGTGGGGACATCAGTAACACCAGGGACACTGAGGTCACTGGGAGTGGGGGGTGGCCCTGGGCTGAGGGTGGCAGCACTGGCAGGGACACTGGGGACACGGGGACACAGGGTGGGAACTGGTGGTCCTGCGGCCAGACTGGGCACTGGGATCAGCAGTGACACCAGTGACGGAGGCATCGCCAGGACTGGGAGAGAGCCCCTCCCAGTGCTCCCAGTGCCCCCCTCACCGGTGCCAGGCATCCCCGAAGAAGGGCCAGGCAGCAGCGTTGTCCCCCACGGCCACCCCGGCACCTTCCACGTAGTCCCACGCGAGGGGCAGGACCCGCAGCAGCTCGGCCCCCCACCGCTCTGGGGGCTCCCCCCGAGCCCCCAGCGCCCCGAAGAGGGCCACCGCTAGCGCCCCGAGGTACCCTAAAGGGGACAGGGGTTTCAGGGGGTCTCCGGTGTCCCCTGTCGTCCCCCCCCGCCCCAGGCCTGGCACCCACCGGTGGGGTGGTGGTGGGTCATGCGGCCGCTCTCGATGCTCACCCGGATCAGCGTCGGCAGCTCCCAGGCGTGGGGGTACCTGCGCTGGCGTCAGCCCTGTCCCTGTCCCTCCCCTTGTCCCCCGCCCTGTCCCTGTAGCCCCGGCCTTGTCCCCATCCCCATCCCGCCACCCTTGGACCCGCTGTCCTTGTCCCCATTCCCCTGTCACCGGCCTCTCAGCTCCAGCACCACCATCTCCCCAGTCCCTGGTCCTTGTCCCCTCCAGCTCTGACACCCCCATGTCCCCATCCCCCTCTGTGTCCCCATCCCCCAGCCTCTGACACCCCCATGTCCCTGTCACCCCCATGTCCCCATCCCCCCCAGGTCCCACACCCATGTCCCCATCCCCACATCCCCACATCCCCCCTTGTCCCTGTCTCCCCATGTCCCCATCCCCCTCCCATCTCTGACACCCATGTCCCCACCCCTGTCCCCTCCATGTCCCCATCCCCCCACTTCTGACACCCCCATGTCCCCAGCCCCGTGTCCCCATCCCCTCATGTCCTCATCCCTCCACCCCTGACACCCCCATGTCCCCCTCCCGCCCCCCCAGATCTGACAGCCCAGTGTCCCCATCCCTGTCCCCTCCAGCTCCAATACCCCCACATCCCCCTCCCATTCCATGCCCCCCCAGCTCTGATACCCCCACCCCCCATCCCCATGTGTCCCCCCATGTCCCCCCCACCGCCACTGTCCCCCCCCGTGTCCCTGTCCCCACCTGAGGCCGATGGCCAGGCTGCGCATGGCGGCCCCGCAGCCGGTGCCGCTGGGGTTGAAGGGGATGCGATAGCCCTCGGGCTCCCCCGGCCGCAGCTGCGAGGTGCCTGTGGGGGTGTGTGGGGGGGGTGAGACCCCCCTGGCACCCCCCAACCCCCCCCCAGACTGTCCCCCCCCCGCCACTCACCCAGGATGCTGGTGGGCCCTGGCTTGCGCCCCTCCATGTCACCCATGGCGGCCACGTACCGGCGAGCCAGCTCCTGCAAGAGGGGTTCCCCCTCCAGGCCTGGGGGCGCGGGGGGGGCTAGTGAGGACCCCCCCTGGGCCACCCAAATAGGAGAGGAAGGCGAGGTGCCATGCACCCCCCCTCAACAGGAGGGGAAGGGGGACAGCATCTGTGAACACCCCAAAACTCAGGGAAATAGGAACACTCCTGAGCACCCCAAATTGGGTGGGAAAGGGGTAACCCCCCCTGCACCCCCCCAACTTGGGAGGGGGAAATGGGCCCCCTCCAGCACCCAATATGGGAAGAAAGGGAACACAAACTCCCCCAAACCGGAGGGAAAAATAAGACACCTCCCCCCGCCCCGAGGGGAAATGGGGACCCCTCCAATTATATTTTGGGGGAAATAGGAAGCCTCCCTGGACCTCCTAAAAGGAGGGTGTGTGGAATTAGGATGCCCCCAAACCCCCTCTGGGGCCTGTTGGGGACCCCCAAAACCCCTCCCAAGGACCCCCCCATACAGCCCAGGGGTATAATGGGGACCCCCCCCACCTCCCACAGGACCACCCTGTACAGTCCAGGGGTATAATGGGACTCCCCACCCCCCCCAGGACTCCCCTGTACAGCCCAGGGGTATAATGGGGACCCCCCACCTCCCCCAGGACCCCCCTGTACAGCCCAGGGGTATAATGGGGACCCCCCACCTCCCCACAGCCCCCCACCATGCAGCCCCAGGGTATAACAGGGACACCCCCCCACCACACAACACTCTGCTGTGGCCCTGGGGACCCTCCCCAGTGTTTGTGGGGTGCAACGGAGATCGTGTCGTCCCGCCCACCCCCCCCAAACCTGTGGCTAGGCCCTCGGCGGTCGCGAGGTGGAGGACAGTGTCATCGCTGACAGGCCACTCGGGGGGCTCGAGGGTGATGGCCTCCAGCCCCCCCAGTTCGGCCAGCTCGGCGTGGATCTGGGGGCCTGAGGTACAATATTCCCAGCGGCCCCCCCGGTAGCCCAGCGCGTCCCCCACCCCGCTCAGCACCATGGCTGCTTCGTAGGCTTCAACTGAGGGCTCCCTGGGGGGAACAGGGGGGGTTTAGGGGGTGCCAGCATTGGGGGGGGGGTGTGTGGGGAACTCCCAGGGGCACTCACGTCTCCTCCATTGCAGCGGCAGCTGGGGATGCCCATCAGGTTCGGGGCATGGGGCCAGTGCTGGCCGGGGGCCCTTAAGGACACCCCGGGGATTTTTTCTGGGGGGGACGGGAGTGCTGGTCCCATGGCAAAGGGGATGAGGGGTGAGGGACCCCAGGGCCTCTGTGCCTGGGGGGTGGCAGGGAGGGGGAAGGCTCAGGGGGGGCCCAAAAGGCACTGAGGGGGGGTCTGGGGGGGGCACCCAGAGGGGCATGGAGAGGGGGTGTACCCAAAGAGGGCTGGGGTACCCAAAGGGTCATGGAGGATCTGGGGGGGGCACCCAAAGGGGACTGGGGGGGGCTTTCAAAGGGGCACAGAAGAACATGGGTTCACCCAAAAGGGCTGGGGAGGGCATCTGAAGGGGCACACAGGCACATCAGGGGCACCCAAAAGGGTCAGGTGGGCACCCAAGCACATGGGGGGCACCCAGAAAGGGGGGGTGGGCATCTACAGGGGCACCCAAGCACATGGGGGGCACCCAAAAAGGGGGGGTGGGCATCTACAGGGGCACCCAAGCACATGGGGGGCACCCAAAAAGGGGGGGGGCATCTAAAGGGGCACCCAAGCACATGGGGGGCACCCAAAAGGGTCAGGAGGGCACCCAAAGGGGCACCCAGTGGGGAGAGAGGCCCCAAGGGATTTGGGGTGCAGAGGGACGGGGTGTAGCAGCCCTGGGGGAAGTGGTGTGGGGAGAAAAGGAGCAATCCAAGGAAAAATGTCTCTGCCAAATATTTTCCCCGCTTTTAGTTCACTGGGATGGGGCAAAACCACGGCCCGGAGCCATATTTTGGGGCGCGATCCCCCAAAAGTGCTGTCGCTTGGGTTGGGGGAGCGATATGCAGCCCTGCTCTGACAACCGGGGCCTGCGCCGACCGAAAACCTCCGGGTTTTGTTATTCAAAAATGTAAAATTTATGTTTGGTGCTGGGCAACGAGCGGTTAAAAGATCGTCCTTAAATTTCAGGGCCCTAATGATGGAGTCAGGCCGCAAGGCCTCAGCGCAGGCCCAGCCAGGCCAGGAAAGTGTAACTCCTAGCGGCAGGTTTTAACCTTTTTTTTTTTTTTTTTCCCCAAATTGTGCCAAAGGAGACACAAATCTTTGATCTGTTCGGAAAAATCCTGTTGGGGTGGGGGAGCGACAGGTGGTTGGTAGTAAAATAGGTAAATAATGAGGTTTAAAATTCATTGTCAGTTTGGAAAATTAAAAAATCCCCTGAAACCAAGGGCTCCCCTCCCCAGGCAGGACGGGCAGCGCTGGGCAGCGCTGGGGATCGCTCCGGCACAAGCGCCGCTTCCCAACAAAACTCTGCAGAGTTCTTGGGAACGGCCGGCGGGTGTGGACGGGCTCGGAGAGCTCAGTGCCCCCCTCTGAGCTGCGCAGGCCCCCCAGAGTGAGGGGCTGCTCCCTCCGGAGGGGTCCCCACAGCCTTTCTCACACTGTCCCCCAGGGCACTGGAGGGCTCTCGTGTCCCTCTCTGCTCACAGAGTCACTGCATCCGTCCTTCAGCCCCTCTTTGTTCCAGCTCTCAGGCACTTCTCTCCACACCGGCGTCTTCTCGGGCCCTTGTTTCCTTCAGGTTCCTGCTCTCAGGGCTGGACTCGGGGAGTTCTTCAGAGTGTCCCAGCTCTGTCGGACCTTTCCTAGGCGAGGAGTTCAAGGTTCTCAAGCCTCTCGCAAGTGGGCAACTGGGTAACGACTCCAGAGGGTAGTCAGGGAAAAGCAGAAATGAAATTATATACATTACAGCAAAACACGGAACAAATCAGCGCCAGTCACAGCTGAGCGATGTCTGACGGCAAAACTAAATGTCTCATTTCACAGGGCCCTGCACAGCAGCAGGTCCAAGATCTCAAGTACACGTGGAGCAACTTCCCTGCACCACCGCTCCCCCAGGACCCCCCTACTGGGTGGGCCCAGCGCCACTGCTCACTCATGGCCCCCCAGGACCCCTCTGTACTGGGGGCTGAGGTCTCCCTGCCCCACACACCCCCGGACCCCCCAGGACACCCCCAAACCCCTCAGGACCCCCCCGGACACCCAGACCTCCCCAGGACTCCCCCTGAACCCCCCCAGACCCCCCCGAGCTCCCCAGGACCCCCTGTGCTGGGTCTTGAGCACCAGGAGAGCTCCCTGGTCCCCCATAACCCCCCCAGACATACCCGGAAACCCCCTGAAGCCCCCAGAACCCCCCTGAACACTCCCACGACCCCCTCTGCCCCCCCAGGACCCTCACAGACCCCCCTGAAGCCCCCCAGACCCCTCCAGAACCTCCCCAGAACTCCTTGTCCTGGGTGTTGAGCACCAGGACGACACCTCTGGTCCCCCAGACCCCCCCCGAACCCCCACAGCCCCCCCCCCCCAAACCCCGACCCTTCCCCCAGGTGTCCTCGACAAAGCCTGGCGGGAGAGGGGGGGTCCGAGGGCAGCGCACAGTGAGAGGGGACAGAGGGGGGACACAGGGGGAGCGGGGGGGGACAGGGGAGACACAGGGGGACTGGGGGGGACACACAGGAGGACCAGGAGGACACAGGGGCACCAGGAGCGGGGCAGAGGGAGCAGGGGGGACACAGGGGCACTGGGGGGGGGGGCAGGGGGAGCAGGGGGGGTGTGGTGGTTTGACCTTGGCTAAATGCCAGGTACCCACCAAGTCGCTCTATCACTTCCCCCCCTTTCCCCTTTTTTTCTCAACAGGGCAAAGAGGGGAAAGAAAATAAGATAGGAAAACAAAACAACCCTTGTGGGTAAAACAACAGCAGTTTAATATAAGCAAAGCGAAGCAAAGGTCCGCGCGCGGAAGCAAAAAAAAGCAAACAGATTTATTCTCTACTTCCCATGAACAGCGATGTCGGGCCTTCTCAGGAAGCAGGGCTCCCATACGCGGAGGGGTTGCCTCGGAGGACCAAGGGTGACACCCCCCCGGCCTCCTTTTCCCCAGTTTATCCTCGAGCAGACGTCAGATGGTCTGGAACAGCCCTTTGGTCAGTTGGGGTCAGCTGTCCTGGTTGTGTCCCCTCCCAAGGTCTTGCCCACCCCGTCCCACTGGGGGGGGAAATGTCGGAAAGAGCCTTGGTGCTGTGTGAGCACCACTCAGCAGTAGCCACAGCACCAGTGTGCTATCAACACCCTGCCAGCTCCAACATCAAACACAGCACCATGGGGGCTGATAGAGGGGTGTTTTGCTGATCAGGGATACCAATGAAACTCGGACACCAGAGTGAAAAGAGCAGGCGTATTTCACTAGTGATAACCAAATAATGTAACAGAGTAATACAGACAACGTGCAGTAAGAAAAGGCAGAATAGTGCCCTCAAACAAACAGGGAAACACAGGGTAACGCATCAAACCGTTCCTGCCCGAGAAGGAGAACAGTGATTAAGGAAGATCCGTCCCCACTCGCACCCGTTCCCATCACCCAGACCCGCAGGCGCTGGGCAGCCCCGGGTGCAGCGAGGATTTGGGGAGCCTGTCCCGGCAAGTGGGAAATCCTACGCGGGGCGTCCACCCGTAGCTGAGGCACCCAAAGCGGCTGTGAGCGGGTCCGGCCTTAGGGACCCAAAAACCAGCAAGGCACAATAGCTGGCACCTCGGTTTTATGTGTAGTTCACTAGTGACTACACACTGGGTTAGCAGTTTTGGTTCAGGGCCTGTTGCTCAGGCTTCAATACTCCCACCTTTTCCATCAGGATAGGTGGTTTGCTATAACTCAGTATAACACCTGTTAGCACAGTGGGGTTATCAGTTATAAAACGGACAGGATTCATCTATAGGTCAACTCTGCCTTGGGCCTATTGTCCAAGCCTGAGCACTTCAGGCACAAACCCCCATTTTACGTCTCAGAGATTAATTTTCAGCAGGCAAACTTTTGATTCTACGGACAAAAGCACGCTTTTTAGGGTTCAAGCCCTCGGTTTTAGGGCCCAAACTCCACTTCTTACAGTGCAAACCCTATTTTGGCGTCCAAACCCACCTTTTTCGGTGCAAAGCCTCATTTTTCTACTCTAAGCCCTCATTTGTAGGGTCCAAAACCTCATTTTTATACTCCAAGGCGTTCATTTTTCATAGACAACCCCTCACATTTAGGGCACAAACCCCCATCACAGCTCTCAGAGCTTCACTTGCAGAGCCCAAAGCTTTGACTCGATGGTTAACAGCCCCCTTTTCATCCTCCCAACCCTCCTTTTTCGAGGCCCAACTCTCCTTTTTACAGTACAAACCCTCTTTAGGTGGGGGTGAGGTAGATGGGCTGATACCCACGTGCTGAGTTGTTCTGTTGCTCTACGGGGCCTTCAGACGAAGCCCATGGCTCCAGAACACCCACCCTGCTTCAGATCCCTCAGCGCTGGGTCAACCCGACTCTTCAACCCCTCCAGGGATGGGGACTCCCCCCCTGCCCTGGGCAGCCCATTCCAACGCCCAACAACCCCTTCTGCAAAGAAATCCTTCCTAAGAGCCAGTCTGACCCTGCCCTGGCGCAGCTTGAGGCCATTCCCTCTTGGCCTGGCGCTGGGTCCTTGGCTCAAGAGACTCCTCCCCCCTCTCTGCACCCTCCTTTCAGGGAGTTGCAGAGGGCCAGGAGGTCTCCCCTCAGCCTCCTCTTCTCCAGACTAAACCCCCCCAGTTCCCTCAGCTGCTCCTCCTAAGACTTGTTCTCTGGATCCTTCACTAGTTTCGTTCTTCTCTGGCCACATTCCAGCACCTCAATGGCCTTTTTGGGGTGAGGAGCCCCAAAACTGAACCCACTCATCGAGGGGCGGACGAGCACAGGGGTGAGATCCCTTCCCTGTCCCTGCTGGCCACGCTAGGGCTGATACAAGCCAGGATGATGCCATTGGCCTTTTTGGCCACCTGGGCACAGCGCTGGCTCGTTATCCATCAATCACCCCCCCAGGTCCCTCTCTGACTGGCAGCTCTCCAGCCACTCCTCCCCCAGCCTGTAGCCCTGCTGGGGGTTGTTGTGGCCCAGGGGAAGCACCCGGCATTTGGCCTTAGTGAAACTCCTCCCGTTGGGCTCAGCCCATCGCTCCAGCCTGGCCAGGTCTCTCTGCAGAGCCTCCCTACCCTCGAGAGATCAACACTCCCACCCAACTGGGTGTCGTCTGCAAACTGACTGAGGGGGCACTCCATATCTCACTCTGTATCTCCCCCCAGTATCCCCAGTCCCCCCAGTGCCACCACCTGCCCGTGTCCCTCTGCCTCGGGGCCCCGCCCCTGCCACCACGTAACGGGGGAGGCACAGCCCCACCCCCACCCCCCCCACCCACTCGGGGCGCCCCGATGCCTGGGTCCCCCCCAAAATACTGCGGGGGGGGGCACAGAGTACAGCCCATAGGGGTGCATCTGGCCCTTTAAGAGAAGTTTTTTGGGGGGGCGGGGCAGGCAGAGGGGGTGAATCCCAGTTCAGCCCAGTACAGCCCAGTTGGGGAGTCCCAGCGTGGGCAGGCTAGGGAAGCAGCACAAGGGTGAGGGGCACACACGTGTGCACGGGACACACACACGTGTGCGGGACTGCGCACGGGGGCCTCCCACAAGCTCCCAGTGCTCCCATTAACGCCCCCCCCGCCGGGTGCGTGTGACCCCAGCTGCCCGTGGGGAGGGCGGGGAGGAGGAGGAGGAGCCCCTCGTGCAAAACCCTCGTGCAAACACCCCCCCCCCCCGGGCTCAGTGCACGTGCACAGCCACGGGTGGGGTCTGAGAGGGGTTGGGGGGGGCAGGAAGGGCATTTAGGGGGGTGTTTCTGATGTCCCAGCACCCCGTGGCCACCACCCAGCACCCCACAGCTGATGTCCAACACCCTGTGGCCACCATGCAGTGACCCGTGGCCACCACCCAGCAAGCTGTGGCCGATGTCCAGCGCCCTGTGGCTACCACCCAGCATCCCATGTCTGGTGGCCAACACCCAACAGTCGGTGGCCAGAACCCTGCGGTGGGCATCCATCATCCCACAGGTTATGCCCAGCGCCGTGGCCACCACCTAGGGCCCCGTGGCCACTCAATGCCCCACGGATCCCACGTGGGGTCCCACAGATGCCACCCAGTGCTCTGTGGCCACCACCCAGCGCTCTGTGGCCACCCAACGTGCCACGGATCCCACCCAGTCAGGGGGGTCCCCCAAAGGGGGGGGCTCGGAGCCCCCCAAAACCCTGGCAGGGCCCCCCCATTGGCCCCCCTTTGAGGTGGGGGGCTTCTGCCCCCGCCGCTGCCGTTGACGCCACCAGGACCCCTCCCCGCTGCCCAGGAACATCAGCATTTGGTGAGTTTGGGGTGGTGGGACCCCAAAAAATAGGGGGGGACCCCAAAAAATAGGGGGGGAAAAGGATCCCTCTTCCCCATTGAAATGGGGGGTAAAACCACATTGCACCTGGGGGGGGAGGTTTGGGGGGGCTGGGGGGGTTTCTGGGGACTGGTGGAGGTTTGGGGGGGTCAGGGGCTCCCCAATAACCCCCCCTTTTCCCCCCCCCAGGCTGTCCCCCCCTCTGCCAACCACCTGGCCAAGCCTCCCGTGGCCACCCTGACCGGGACCCTGGTCGCCCCCAGTGAGGTGCTCCTGTCCCCCCTGCCGAGGAAGAGACCCGTGAGTCCCCCCCCCAAAACCCAGCCCTACACCCCCTCAGCCCCCCCTTTTTATTTTTTTGGGCCCCCCCCCCACCAAGGGCACCACTCGCTGCTAGAAGCCGCCATCGCTTTATTGAAGCTGGAGAGGAAGGGGGGGCGGGGAGCCACACAAATCCACACCCCTTCCCCAATTCTACCAAAAAAAGGGGTGCAAGGGGGGGTGGGGGGGCTCCCCACAACCCCCCCCACACCACCTTTTAAATATTTAACACCCCCCCAACAGCAAACTGCAGGTGGTGAGAACAAGGCATCTGCCATCCCCGCTCATTTATGAAGAGGGGGGGTGGGCCAAAAGGAGGGAAAAAAAAGGGGGATACGAGGGGGTACGGGGGGGCCCTAAACGATCATTTCCAGCTGCCGCGCGTATTCGATGACCTGCTTGGCCAGTTCGGTCGAGGGGATGGTGGCGTCTTCGGGCTTTTGTTGGCGGCTACTAAAACTGTAGTAGTTGTTGGGGCCCAACACCCATCCACGCTGCAAAAATTAAAAAAAAAAAAAGGGATTTTGGGGTGTCCTGTAGTTTTGGGGACCCCCCCCCGGCGAAAAATCAGCCCCCCCCAAGCACCTTTTTGGCGTAATCGGTCATTTTTTCGGCGGTGGTGAAGAAGAGCATGCGGGTGGCTTCGCTGAAGAGGAGTTTTTCGTAGGCTTTCTCGATGCAGCTGGCGATTTCGTCACTGGGGGGGGGTTGGGGGGGGATAAGGGTTAAAAATGGGGGTGCAGCGAGGTTTGGGGGGGTCGAGGGGGTGCGGGGGGGGCTCACCGGGTGGTGTCGAGGAGGATAT